>NW_027196229.1:15000-85000 GCF_038502225.1 Cherax quadricarinatus
AGTGTGCAGTACAGTGTACAGTACAGTGTACAGTACAGTGTACAGTACAGTGTGCAGTACAGTGTACAGTACAGTGTGCAGTACAGTGTGCAGTATAGTGTGCAGTACAGTGTGCAGCACAGTGTGCAGTACAATGTGCAGTACAGTGTGCAGTACAGTGTGCAGTACAGTGTGCAGTACAGTGTACAGTACAGTGTGCAGTACAGTGTGCAGTACAGTGTGCAGTACAGTGTGCAGTACAATGTGCAGTACAGTGTGCAGTACAGTGTGCAGTACAGTGTGCAGTACAGTGTGCAGTACAGTGTGCAGTACAGTGTGCAGTACAGTGTGCAGTACAATGTGCAGTACAGTGTGCAGTACAGTGTGCAGTACAGTGTGCAGTACAGTGTGCAGTACAGTGTGCAGTACAGTGTGCAGTACAGTGTGCAGTACAGTGTACAGTACAGTGTGCAGTACAGTGTACAGTACAGTGTGCAGCACAGTGTGCAGTACAGTGTGCAGTACAGTGTGCAGTACAGTGTGCAGTACAGTGTGCAGTACAATGTGCAGTACAGTGTGCAGTATAGTGTGCAGTACAGTGTGCAGTACAGTGTGCAGTACAGTGTGCAGTACAGTGTGCAGTACAATGTGCGGTACAGTGTGCAGTACAGTGTGCAGTACAGTGTGCAGTACAGTGTGCAGTACAGTGTGCAGTACAGTGTGCAGTACAGTGTGCAGTACAGTGTGCAGTACAGTGTACAGTACAGTGTGCAGTACAGTGTACAGTACAGTGTGCAGCACAGTGTGCAGTACAGTGTGCAGTACAGTGTGCAGTACAGTGTGCAGTACAGTGTGCAGTACAATGTGCAGTACAGTGTGCAGTATAGTGTGCAGTACAGTGTGCAGTACAGTGTGCAGTACAGTGTGCAGTACAGTGTGCAGTACAATGTGCGGTACAGTGTGCAGTACAGTGTGCAGTACAGTGTGCAGTACAGTGTGCAGTACAGTGTGCAGTAAAGTGTGCAGTACAGTGTGCAGTACAGTGTGCACTACAGTGTGCAGTACAATGTGCAGTACAGTGTGCAGTATAGTGTGCAGTACAGTGTGCAGTACAGTGTGCAGTACAGTGTGCAGTACAGTGTGCAGTACAATGTGCAGTACAGTGTGCAGTACAGTGTGCAGTACAGTGTGCAGTACAGTGTGCAGTACAGTGTGCAGTACAGTGTGCAGTACAGTGTGCAGTCCAGTGTGCAGTACAGTGTGCAGTACAGTGTGCAGTACACTGTGCAGTACAGTGTGCAGTATAGTGTGCAGTACAGTGTGCAGTACAGTGTGCAGTACAGGGTACAGTACAGTGCACAGGACAGTGTGCAGTACGGTGTGCAGTACAGTGTGCAGTACAGTGTGCAGTACAGTGTGCAGTACAGGGTACAGTACAGTGCCCAGGACAGTGTGCAGTACAGTGTGCAGTACAGTGTGCAGTACAGTGTGCAGTACAGGGTACAGTACAGTGTACAGTTCAGTGTACAGTACAGTGTACAGTACAGTGTACAGTACAGTGTACAGTACAGTGTACAGTACAGTGTACAGTACAGTATACAGTACAGTGTACAGTACAGTGTGCAGTACAGTATGCAGTACAGGGTACAGTACAGTGTACAGGACAGTGTGCAGTACAGTGTGCAGTAAAGTGTACAGTACAGTGTACAGTACAGTTTACAGTACAGTGTGCAGTACAGTGTACAGTACAGTGTACAGAACAGTGTACAGTACAGTGTGCAGTACAGGGTACAGTACAGTGTACAGTACAGTGTACAGTACAGTGTGCAGTACAGTGTGCAGTACAGTGTGCAGTACAGGGTACAGTACAGTGTACAGTACAGTGTGCAGTACAGTGTACAGTACAGTGTACAGTACAGTGTACAGTACAGTGTACAGTACAGTGTACATGACAGTGTTCAGTACAGTGTACAGTACAGTGTACAGTACAGTGTACAGTACAGTGTACAGTACAGTGTACAGTACAGTGTACAGTACAGTGTAGAGTACAGTGTACAGTACAGTGTACAGTACAGTATACAGTACAGTGTACCGTACAGTGTACAGTACAGTGTACAGTACAGTGTACAGAACAGTGTGCAGTACAGTGTGCAGTATAGTGTACAGTACAGTGTACAGTACAGTGTACAGTACAGTGTACAGTACAGTGTGCAATACAGTGTACAGTACAGTGTGCAGTACAGTGTGCAGTATAGTGTACAGTACAGTGTACAGTACAGTGTACAATACAGTGTACAGTACAGTGTACAGTACAGTGTACAGTACAGTGTACAGTACAGTGTACAGTACAGTGTACAATACAGTGTACAGTACAGTGTACAGTACAGTGTACAGTACAGTGTACAGGGCAGTGTGCAGTACAGTGTGCAGTACAGTGTGCAGTATAGTGTACAGTACAGTGTACAGTACAGTGTACAATACAGTGTACAATACAGTGTACAGTACAGTGTACAGGACAGTGTGCAGTACAGTGTACAGTACAGTGTACAGTACAGTGTACAGTACAGTGTACAATACAGTGTACAGTACAGTGTACAGTACAGTGTACAGGACAGTGTGCAGTACAGTGTGCAGTACAGTGTGCAGTACAGTGTGCAGTACAGTGTGCAGTACAGGGTACAGTACAGTGCCCAGGACAGTGTGCAGTACAGTGTGCAGTACAGTGTGCAGTACAGTGTGCAGTACAGGGTACAGTACAGTGTACAGTTCAGTGTACAGTACAGTGTACAGTACAGTGTACAGTACAGTGTACAGTACAGTGTACAGTACAGTATACAGTACAGTGTACAGTACAGTGTGCAGTACAGTATGCAGTACAGGGTACAGTACAGTGTACAGGACAGTGTGCAGTACAGTGTGCAGTACAGTGTACAGTACAGTGTACAGTACAGTTTACAGTACAGTGTGCAGTACATTGTACAGTACAGTGTACAGAACAGTGTACAGTACAGTGTGCAGTACATGGTACAGTACAGTGTACAGTACAGTGTACAGGACAGTGTGCAGTACAGTGTGCAGTATAGTGTACAGTACAGTGTACAGTACAGTGTACAGTACAGTGTACAATACAGTGTACAGTACAGTGTACAGTACAGTGTACAGGACAGTGTGCAGTACAGTGTGCAGTATAGTGTACAGTACAGTGTACAGTACAGTGTACAATACAGTGTACAGTACAGTGTACAGTACAGTGTACAGGACAGTGTTCAGTACAGTGTGCAGTATAGTGTACAGTACAGTGTACAGTACAGTGTACAATACAGTGTACAGTACAGTGTACATTACAGTGTACAGGACAGTGTACAGTACAGTGTACAGTACAGTGTACAGTACAGTGTACAGTACACTGTACTGCACACTGTACTGCACACTGTCCTGTACACTGTACAGTACAGTGTACAGTAAAGTGTACAGTACACTGTAAGGTACAGTGTGTAGTACACTGTACTGCACACTGTACTGTGCACTGTACAGTACAGTGTACATTACAGTGTACAGTACAGTGTTCAGTACAGTGTACAGTACAGTGTGCAGTACTGTGTGCAGTACAGTGTACAGTACAGTGTACAGTACAGTGTACAGTACAGTGTACAGTACAGTGTGCAGTACAGTTTACAGTACAGTGTACAGTACAGTGTACAGTACAGTGTACAGTAAAGTGTACAGTACAGTGTAAGGTACAGTGTGCAGTACACTGTACTGCACACTGTTCTGCACACTGTCCTGTGCACTGTACAGTACAGTGTTCAGTACAGTGTACAGTACAGTGTGCAGTACAGTGTGCAGTACAGTGTACAGTACAGTGTACAGTACAGTGTACAGTACAGTGTACAGTACAGTGTACAGTACAGTGCACAGTACAGTGTACAGTACAGTGTACAGTACAGTGTGCAGTACAGTGTACAGTACAGTGTACAGTACAGTGTACAGTACAGTGTACAGTACAGTGCACAGTACAGTGTGCAGTACAGTGTGCAGTACAGTGTGCAGTACAGTGTGCAGTACAGGGTACAGTACAGTGTACAGTACAGTGTACAGTACAGTGTGCAGTACAGTGTACAGTACAGTGTACAGTACAGTGTACAGTACAGTGTGCAGTACAGTGTGCAGTACAGGGTACAGTACAGTGTACAGGACAGTGTGCAGTACAGTGTGCAGTACAGTGTGCAGTACAGTGTAAGGTACAGTGTACAGTACAGTGTACAGTACAGTGTACAGTACAGTGTACAGTACAGTGTACAGTACAGTGTACAGTACAGTGTACAGTACAGTGTACAGTACAGTGTGCAGTACAGTGTAAGGTACAGTGTACAGTACAGTGTGCAGTACAGTGTACAGTACAGTGTACAGTACAGTGTACAGTAATATCAGAGACTTACAACTTTACAAAAGAGCTGTGTATAACCATGTTTAAACTGGTACAGGTCTATTTGCAATTTTAAAACTTTTTAAAATGTTATTGAATAATGGAAAGTGGTAGTGTAAAATTAGCCCAAAATATTATGGTAATATTATTTTTTTTTATTAATAGCTTTTTCACAGAATTGATTGAATTCATTTGGGCCTATTTTAGAGTTTGTGAGTCTAAAGGATGATCAGTGTGTTCGAGCTCCAGTATACGATGCTGGTTGGTGGTTCCTTACTACTGAACTTGTAATAACAATACTGGTTTTATGTTATTATTATATTAACCAAAACTTTATATAATCTTAAAGGTTATATGATCTTTTCTTTCAAAATTCTTTGAAAATAATTGTTTTTTTTTTGTGAGCAGAGATCCCTCAAGAATTCTACTGAGTGAGGCTGAGGGTGCCCACCTTGCTATATCTCTCCCCACCCTATTTAAGCGAGAACAAAAATCAAAATGCTAAGTAAAAATTTCCACCATAAACGAGAAAAGAGCGAGGATGTGGTATCATTATTATTATTATTATTATTATTATTATTATTATTATTATACATATATATATATATATATATATATATATATATATATATATATATATATATATATATATATATATATATATATATATATATATATATATATATATATATATACATATATATATATATACATATATATATATATATATATATATATATATATATATATATATATATATATATATATATATATATATATATATATATATATATATATATATATATATATATATATATATATATATATATATATATATAATATATATATGCGAAACAACCACTTTGAAAGAATAGAGAAATTCCAAGCGCTTTCGTGACTACTCACATTATGAAGGAACTATGAAAGTAAAGCATCCAAGGAAGCTATATAAGGGGTCTGGCCAGCACCTCACTATCAGATCCCACAACGGTTAAACACCTGATGCGCGCCGACCCATCTTGGATAGGTCCTTTGCACAACTCACCCACAAACTATTCTCCCCAAGAAAATTTAAAAATTATTATTTGTCCAGTGTATTATTAAATTCTTCCCAAATTCTATTAATTATAAATGGATCTAATTTATATAAACCAAAGGAAATATTCATATTATTGTCAAAACTGCTTTTTATGAAACAAAATTCAATTGTATTGCTGTCGACCATGGACTTGCTTGATACTACTTTCTCAACTTTTTGAAAATCAATTGGATGGTTAAAATCTCTTACATGAATAAATAGAGCATTGGAATCTTGTCCAGTTCTAATGCTATATTTATGTTGTTTTAATTTTAGTTCGAGATTTTTACCAGTTTGACCGTAATAAACTTTATCGCAAATTTTACAAGGAATCTTATAGACACATCCATCAGCATTTTGGGGGGAATTCTTTATCAAAAGTTTTTTTTACTGTATCAAGATTTTTGAATACAACTTTAATATTAAAAGTTTTAAGAAGAGAAGGCATATCAACCAAGTTTTCATGGTAAGGGAGAACCAACATATTTTTAGTTGAATAAGGCTGGTTGTCCCTTTTTGGATTGTAAAAAGTATTTCTAGCAACTTTAAAAGATTTATCAATTACATTTCTTGGGTATTTTAAATCATTACCTATTTCATAAATTTTGGATATTTCCTCATCTATGAACTCAGGACAACAAATTCGTAAAGCTCTCAAAAACATTGATGAGAAAACAGACAGTTTGACTCTATCTTGATGCGAGGAATAATAGTGGACATAGGAACAGTTATTTGTAGGTTTTCTGTAAATTTTAAATTTGAATTCATTATTACCCTTAATAATTAAAACATCTAGAAAAGGCAATGAGTTATTTTCTTCAAACTCAACAGTAAAGTTTATAGAATGGGCTAAGCTATTTAATTTTCCAAGGAAATGGTGTATTTCTACATTTTTGGGCATAAGACACAAAATATCATCAATATATCTGAACCATTTAGCTCTATTAGGGAGGATTGTGTTAAGCAACCTTGTTTCAAAAAATTCCATGTATAGGTTACTAAGAACAGGTGAAAGAGGATTTCCCATTGCCATACCAAACTTCTGAATGTAAAACTTATCATTAAATACAAATTTTGCATCAACAATGCAAAGTTTAATAAGTTTAATGATAGGAACTGGCAATGGTAAATCATAGTTAACGAGTTCTTCAGATAAGAAACTTAATAAATCATCAACAGGAACTTTCGTAAACAAGGAAGTAACATCAAAACTAACCATGTTAAAATCATTTAAGTCAGTCACCTGTTTACTGTGATCTTATTGCATGTATATATATATATATATATATATATATATATATATATATATATATATATATATATATATATATATATATATATATATATATATATATATATATATATATATATATATATATATATATATATATATATATATATATATATATATATATATATATATATATATATATATATATATATATATATATATATATATATATATATATATATATATATATATTGTTAGGTGTCTCCGAAGAGGAACAGTTACGTAGTTGCCTGAATTTCGCTCATAAAACGACAAGGTTCCATCCGATCCGCTTCAGATTTTTAAAGGTGATGTATAGTTATGTTTTATAGCAAGATTTTTGGAACAATTGACATGTGCAGGTGTCGTATCTCAGAAGCTGTAAGACCTGTTCTCAACGTCCTGAAATAACTCCAGTAGTCTTCCAAACCCATCTACTTGACTTTTAACGTTCAACAATGATGCCTCGTAATTTGTCTATAGCGAAGTAAAATTTTCACATGTAAATGTTCATCTGCCAATTTTACGTGAAGTTTGGAATTTTCGTTCTAGTTAAATCACGTTAAATTTCACGATACCTCTTTTGAAATCATTCAATATTTAATAGTTAACGCGTCTTACGACTTGAATATACTGTTAGGTTTGTTAGTGAATAGACAAATGTGTCAATGTACAAAATAAGTATATAAACCTTGGAACTGTTGAAATTGATGAATTATTTGAAGAAAGTCTTCTCTGATCAGATTTAATATTCAGATCTGTTGTATTTTCCAGAAGGAAACGTTCGCTTTTGTATAAGAGTGCAAAAATCTAACTTTGCCAATTTAATTAAATAAATAGTAATACCTGGAGAGGGTATCTGGGGTCAACGCCCCCGCAGCCCGAGCTGAGACCAGGCCTCGTGGTGGATCTGAGTCTGATCAACCAGGCTGTTACTGTTGGCCGCACGCAAATTAACGTATGAACCACAGCCCGGCTGGTCAGGTACTGACTTTGGGTGCTTGTCCAGCGCCTTATTGAAGACAGCCAAAGGTGCATTGGTAATCCCCCTTACGTATGCTGGGAGGCAGTTGAACAGTCTTGGGCCCCAGAAACTTATTATGTTGTCTCTCAGTGTACTCATGGCACCCCTGCTTTTCATTGAGGGAATGTTGCACATCCTGCCGAGTCTTGCTTTCATAGGGAATGATTTTCGCGTGCAAGTTTAGTATCACTCCCTCTAGGATTTTCCAAGTGTATAGTATCATGTATCTTTCTCGCCTGCGTTCCAGAGAATAATAATCAAGGGACTTCAAGCGTTCGTAGTAATTTAGGTACTTTATCAGCAGTTTAAAATGCCTTGAATGGGGCAGTTAATGTACTGCAGTATTCCAACCTAGAGAGAACAAGCGTCCCTACTTTGGAAGGTTCTCAGTATCCATCCTTTCATTTTCCTAGCAGATGCAGTAGATACATTGTTGTGGTATTTGAAGGCGAGATTCTCTGATATTATCACTCCCAGGTCCTTCACATTACTTTTTCTCTCTTTTGTATGGCTAGAATTTGTTATATACTCTGATACAGTTTTAATTTCCTCAAATTTTACATATGTGAGTAGTGAAAATTTCTCTTCATCGAACTTCATATTGTTTTTAGTGGCCCATTTGAACATTTGGTTGATGTCGGCTTGAGTCTTGTGGTGTCTTCGATGAAGGTCACTGTCATGGCAGTCCGGGTGTCATCTGCAATGGAAGACTTACATCTATATCTGTGTCAGATATGAAGATGAGGAATAGAAAGGGAGCAAGTGGAACAGTGCTTTTCACCGTAGCTGCCTCGGACTTTACTCTATTTACTCTTTCTCTTTGTGTTCTATTTGTCAGAAAGTTATAGATCCATCTACCAACTTTCCCTGTTATTCCTTTATCACACATTTTGTGCGCTATTACACCATGGTCGCACTTGTCGAAGCTTCTCGCAAAGTCTGTGTATACTACATCTTCATTTTGTTTATCCTCTATAGCATCCAGGACCTTGTCATAGTGGTCCAGTAGCTGGAACAGGTAGGAGCGACCTGTTCTAAACCCGTGTTGCCCTGGGTTGTGTAACTGCTGTGTATCTAGGTGGTTGGTGATCTTGCATTTTAGAACCCTTTTATGATATGGGATGTTAGTGCTATCGGTCTGTAGTTCTTTGCAATTTCTTTACTGCCACCTTTATAGAGTGGGGCTGTGTCTGTTGTTTTTAGTGAGTGTGTGATGACCCCTGTGTCCATGTTCCTTTTCCATAGAATGGTGAAGGCACATGATAGGGCCTTCTTGCTGTTCTTCATGAACACGGAGTTCCATGAGTCTGGGCCTGAGGTAGATTGCTTGGGTATGTCATTCATTGTCTTTTCAAAGTCTTGTGGTGTTAGGATAATATCAGAGATTTTTGAGATGTCCAAATTTTGGGTCTCGCTCATTTAGATTGTCGACCCTTCGTCTGGTTAACGGCTCGCTAAACACTGAGTCATATTGGGACTTGAGTATCTTACTCGTTTCTTTGCTTTCATCTGTTAGGTTCCATCTCGCCTAAGCAGAAGCCCAATTCTGGATGATGTTTTACCCTTAGATGTGGCAAAAGAGAAGTATTCTGTATTTTTTTTAATTTCCTTTATGGCTCTACGTTCTCCCTGAGATTCTTGTCTCCTGTAAGGTTCTTTAACCTTAAGATTGATATTTGCTATTTCTCTGACCAGCGTCTCCTTTCGTATATCAGCAGCTCTGTGATTTCTCGCCTCCGCTTGTATAACCAGGGAATGCTTCTTCATATTAGCATGTAAATATAAATGCTAATGCACTGCATGAGAAGAAAGATACCCAGTGACTTCACACTGATTAAATACAAATTAGAAATTTTAATGAAATTTGCAAAAAAAAAGAAAAAAAAAGTAGAATCTTTGGATTCAGAGCATTTACTGAAGAATGCATTTTTGATATGATAAAACCTTCAGTGTTAATGGGAGTTATGAAATGAAAGTCAGACATTCAATTTGAGCAATGCAAATTTCAAATGGCTAATTTCAGTAACTAAATTAGTTTTCATGTAAAAACTAGAGAGTGCCGCTTCCGGCTGCCATCAAACATTTAAGAGCTGCTGCGTCTTATTATTATAATCATAATGAAGCCTTAAACCCACATGGGTGGTGAATCTTATTTCAAACGTTATGAGTTGAATTTAGGCTCTGTATGTATCAATTTGTAATTTTTCTAGAATATTATATCAAACAACAAAAAAAAATCAATAATACTGAAAACTCACTTTTCATGGTTATATTTTTTCAGGAGATTATTAAGCGTTTATTTACTGTACGCCATAATGCCAGAGACGACAGATGATAACCTACAGTATTCTCATCTTCTAATTTCTAATAACGTTGTCGTTTATAACGTCAAAGCGTCTTTTCTAATCGGCTTCAAATTTTCATCCCTGGTCAAGTGTCACTAGGTGATGGCTCGTGGCAGAACTGATGTCTGCAGGTGATCTCTGCTCTGTTTTACAATAACTGTTTCCGTAATTGTTTCCTCTGAGATAACCTTATAAAGCCTATTCTGTTGGGCTTCAAAATGTCATCACTCTTATGTTTTAAGCCATATCACGGGCAGGGTTAGAACCCGCGATCAGAGAGTCAAAACTCCAGACCCAGTGGCTAACACGTCGGTCTGGAGTTTTATGACTCTCTGATCGCGGGTTCTTACCCCGCCCGTGGTATGGTTTGTTTGCAATCGTGTCATTACAATTTAGTGAGTCGTGTGTCCTACTTACATAAGGTTTAGTATAGTTTTTAGAGTATTTGTGTGTACATGCCATTTTCACTTTGAAACTTGTATAGTATTATTTATCAATAGTACATTATTTTGCCGTAATGCAAAAAAAGGGAACTTTATCTAAGGAAATTCACCCAGCAATATCTGTTTTAATAGTCTTAGGTACACAAATAACCCGCACATAGAAGAGAGGAGCTTTCGACGACGTTTCGGTCCGACTTGGACCATTTACAAAGTCACATTTACAAAGTCAGTGTGACTTTGTAAATGGTCCAAGTCGGACCGAAACGTCGTCGTAAGCTCCTCTCTTCTATGTGCTGGTTATTTGTGTATGGTTCCAGTCACGGTATTGTGCCTTTTTTCGTTATTTAGTCACAGGTTTTCCCACAGAATATGGCATATACTGGCACTCCTAAATATACTGTGGAAAGAATGATGAACTTGCTTGCGCATTTGTGATTTCTCACGTTTTCAAGGAACTATCTATAAAAATAAAAGATTAACAGAAGGCATATAAGGGTGAGATTACACTTCACGGTCAACATACAACACTTGAACCTTTTAAGGGTGAGGTAGTCAAGGACTTGTCAGACATAGCTTATATTCTAACCAAGCTTTAAGATTATAACTTTTTGAATATATCTTAAATTCTTCCCAAATTTTGTTTATTGTGAATATGAGTCTAATTTTATAATCCTAAACAAATATTCATACTAATGTCAAAACTATTTTTTATGAAGCTTCATTTTATTAGATTTCTCTCAACCATGGACCTGCTGATACAACTTTTTCGGCTTTTTTAAAATGAATTGGATGATTAAAATCTCTTACATGAATGAAAAGAACATAGGACTCCTCTCCAATTCTAATCTTAGTTCAAAACTTTTCTCAATTTGACCGTAGTAAAGTTTTTTACATAATTTACAGGGAATCTTATAAATATATCAGTCAGTATATTTTGGGGAATTTTTAATCAAAAGTATTTTACTCAATCAAGATTTTTAAATGCCACTTTGATATTAAAATTCTTAAGTATTGAAGGAATATGGAAAAAGTTTTCATGAACGAAAATTTAACAAGTTTTTAGTTGAATGAGGTTGTTTGTCCTTTTGTGAATTGTGAAAAAGTATTTTTAGCAGGTCATAAGATTTATCAACTAAGTGTTTTAGGAATTATTGTTTTTTAGAAATTTCATAAATCTTCAAGATTTCTTCATCTATGATCACTGGGTTGTAAATACGCAACACAGACCTCACACATGACAACAGTTGTTTGTTGGTTTTCTGAAAATTTCGAATTTAAAATCATGGTTTCCCTTAATAATTAAAACATCACAATCATTCTACTCCCATTGGCTTCACGATCACTCTTCACTGCCAACGGAATGAACCATAGCCATTCTGGGTACGTACCTGAGACAGGTACCAGAGGAGAGAAACTTACTAATGACATACTACCTCAGGTCTGTGCCAACTGCAGAGGGAATGGAAGGGGATATGGTGGTTCAAAAGATCCAGTAAAAACAGTCTTCAGACCGACTCCTGCAGCCAGTCACATACTTCTTTACTATTATACAGGTTGACCTTGGAATTTCAGACTCAATATGATTTATTTTATCTGAACTACTTGAATTCGTTGAAGAATAAAAAAAAAGACTTCCTAAACAAAGTTAAACTAGTCCATATTTCGAAATCAACTTTCACGAAAATAATAATAAGGCTCCTCTACTGAAAACCAGCCTTAAATCGTCATAACTACCATCTTACATGTAAACTGTCTTTTCCCTGTGGTCCTACCTGTCGACAAGACATACTCAAGACGACTGCCAGCAAGCTCAGCCTGATACTCTGCTCACATACATGTGAGTCAAGTCAAAGTGCTAATCACCGGCACATATGTTCATTCCGTGGTCGGTCCTTTGGCACTAAAACAAGCACAAGTGTGTGTACACTGTACATGAACGGCACACCTAAAGTTGCTCAGGAGGAGTTAGTAAGATGTCACGAAGTGGAGATATAATCAAAAGTGAGATGGAATCATGAGGATGATTACTCTTTGACACGATCAGAAGTTGAGATCATTGATCGTGCAGCTGATGAAGGTCAATCTTTCTTCTTTTGGAATAAATCAATTGTTTCAGCAAAGACAACCAATGTTGCGTGGATACTATCATAGGTCGTCAGAGACAACAAGATTATAGGGATTTGTTTTTTCATTGGTTGAGGATCATCGTAGCGATTTAAGAGCTTTGTACACATTGACACAGACATATCTGCTCACACGTTCGAAAAAGTGAGAAGAGATGGTGTTTCATGATTTACTTTTAATTTATTTGACATAGAATGCATTACTTAATTAAATTTTGAGCCAGCTGCAGAGCGAGCCTCCTGTGGATCGGCAGTCAGATACTAGATGACATAGATCTACCCCACAATCAAATTACTGACGAGGGCGTAGAGCAAGATGAAGACAAATATACAGTGTCTGAAAAAGTTATATGCTAAAAATAGCATTAAATGTGATGAAGGGTACGTGGGGCACAGATCGAACAGTATGAGCCTTTACACAAGTTGGACGGTACAACCCTCTACGCAAATCCCTCAGTACATGGAGACCCCAAAATCATCGTAGAACATGATATGACTACTTTTGATGGAGCCACAACTGTCATTCTCGGTCGGAGTGGCCAGATAAACAGAGGGGTGAAACAGAGGATCCCATCTATTCGTGTTATATGGTGCTAAACGAGACGTTAACGGATTTAAATAATAACTATGGCAAAACGCTTCAAGGATGTCATCAGTGAATCCCCGCATTGGCCTTCGTTGACGATAAGGTATTGCTTTCGGAGGTCGATGCAGGTGTCTGGCTTCTGTCGGAAGCCTTCATATCGAATCTAGTTACTGGAACCTAATCCGAAGAAATGTGAAACTTTAAAATTAAAAACTAAAAAATAGTGCATAGACAATATCACTGTGTCATTTATTGGTGAAAGTCTCATTATGATATTGAAAGCTATCAGAAGTTATGACAAAAAATAAATATGGATTTTTACTCATAGACAGAGGAAAATCTCCTCTTGAAAACCTCTGGTGAAGCTTATAAATCTATATGAAGCCCCTCTGATACCTCATCGAAGACTTACATATAGAATTTTCAATTGATTGCTGCTGTTAACCAGGTGCTGAGTAGTGCACAGTAAAACACTTTTTGAGCAGCATACTGCATTAAAATGTCCGCAAGTGGCTAAATCTGCTAAAGGACGTACCGTTAGGATCATACTATCAATGGAATGCAATACAGACAAATTTATAAGTAATATACATGTGTAGCACTACGAATAAACCATACCCCCGGCCGGGATTGAACCCGCGGTCATAGAGTCTCAAAACTCCAGCCCGTCGCGCTAGCCACTAGTCATGTTGATAGCACTACGAATATTTGTTGACAAAATGTTTCGCCTGCGCTGCAGGCTTCATCAGTGGAAGGGAGAGATGAATTACATTCTTAAGTGAAAGACAAAATAGACGAAGTACAGAGGATGTCCGATGTAATCAGTCTATAACTCTTGGTGCAAGATGATCACCATTTTAGCAAAAAGCGGCAGTTTACCAGAGGTTTATATAGACGAAGGTGAGGCATATCAGGATGAAGAAGAGGTCACAGGTAAACTAGCACCAATAATAAAACTGGTTAGTGCTCAGCAGTTGTTAGCAAAAGAGTTGCTGAAGACATCCTTATTACCAATATATCACCCTAGTGTTGCACATGTGTTTTGTTTATCAACTAGTCGACGCTCAACACCAAATCGTCTGATATTGCCTCAAGATGGAAACTTGGTAACTTTGGTAGCAATCGTTTAACGTGATCTACCTCCATATGTAGGCCCACCTTCCTGTATATAAGTCTGCTTCTGCTTTAGGCTCAGAGGCTGATTGTCTTGTACCTAGGGTGTTCTGGTGATTACATGAATCTACCACTTCACGTGGTTTATTCTACACAAATAACCTGCACATAGAAGAGAGGAGCTTACGACGACGTTTCGGTCCTACTTTGACCATTTACAAAGTCACACAAACGAAAAGGAACGAACGAACGAACAAGTTCAGGTAAGATCCCAAATGGGATGAGCGGGGAAGACGGGACAGACGAAGAATAGTGCTGGAGAGGAGTGTTCTTAGTAGTAGAAATAGAACCAGGGCTTAACCCAGCAGCGAAGGCGATCGTGGGATAGATATTGAGAAGAGAAATTCAGGCTCTTCTGTTGAGGCTATGGTGGGGTGAGCGGGGAGGACGGGACAGGCGAAGATTAGCGCTAGAGAGGTGTGTAGAATTGAGCCATGTCTTAACCCTAAAGCTAAGGCGAACGTGGGTCAGAAAATGGTACCTGTCATAGAAGGTACCTCTCAGAGAATCCAAGGTTATTTGTAAATAGGATTAGGAGCAGGATCATGCAAGGAGTAGAAAAGGTTGTGTTGGTTTGTGGGTCTGCGAATGTCTTCGTCAAGGAGAGAGGTCCAGTAGTCATTTCGTGTCTCACGTTTGTCTATATGTCTATCACTGAGCTTCTTCCAGTACAGATTCAGCGCAGGGATGTTTAATTGGGCATGGAGAGACTCGCTTGTGGCGAAGTCCTCCCATCTGACATCAAGCACCCAGCGCAGCGCCTTGTTCTGGACATGCTGCAGTTTAAGTAAGTTTGTTTTTGCTGCAAGAGAGAGGGCTAGAGGAGAGTAAGTTATAAGAGGACGTATTAGGGATTTGTAGGAGTGTAGTTTGGTGCGTTGAGAGGCATGTTTCAGCTTGTAGAAGCCCGCAAGGGCCTTATTTGCTATTGCATGCTTTAGTGAATATGACCGTGTAAGCGAGGAAGGTAGTCAAGATTAACGCAAAGGACAGTGACAGGTTTTGTGATGGGGATATAAGTGCGGGTGTCAGCTGTTCTGAGCTCGACAGGTAATGGAGGATCACGTTTCCTGTAGTTAAAATATGTAATGCTAGATTTAGCTGCATTGGATTTAGCAGCTTTGAAGAGGGAAGGGAAGTATCCAGAGGCAAGGGAGGCATTGAGGAGGTTTGTGTAGGCAGTAATGATAGAGTCAGGAAGGTGTTTTAGGATAATATGGTTTAGGCCAAAGGCACCAGGAGCCTTGTGAGGAAGGTTTCTGAGGAGAGTTTTAATGTCTGTGTTGGTAAAAGGAGTGTCGAGTTCTTGGGAGGAGGTAAGAGAGTCCAGATGGATGTGGCTATCTGGTGTTGTTTCTTGTAAGTGTGCAGTGTTCCAGTGTTCTATGTTCTGAACGTGTTGAATAACGTTAGGGTGAGGTGGGTAAGGGTGGAAGATGTTCTCCCAGATGTGTTTGAAGATGTTAGTAGCAGCCTGCGGGTCTGAGATGTGTGTGTTGTTGTGGGTGATGTGTTTGAATTTGTTGGTGAGAGTTGTGCCTCTGATTTTTTTGATAAAGTTCCAGAAGGCTTTAGTGTTTTTAATACGTTGTAATCTTGGTCTAGGCTGTGTAGAATGTTGTTTCTAAGGTAAGTGAGATCTAACCGGACTTGATTAAATCTATGTGTGTTGTAGAGGAAGCGGTTGTGAGTGAGGGTTTGAAGGAATAACGAGTGGTGTGAGTTTTCTTTGGTATTGCGGTGTTCGCTGCTTGTGTAATGGTGTCCTGAATTAGATCAAGTTGAGTATCGATGTCAGAGATAGGTTTGTTGTTGTTGTCATAGGTGAGGTTAGTATTGTCGTTGTGTTGTTTGAAGGCATCCCAGTCAGCGTTCTTGTAGGAGAAGGAAGGTGTGGCTAGGATGAGGATAGGGTTGGATGAGATGTGTAAGATGACTGGGATGTGATCAGAGCCTGTAATAGGGCCAGGTGAGGATAGGGTTGGATGAGATGTGTAAGATGACTGGGATGTGATCAGAGCCTGTAATAGGGCCAGGTGAGATGTAGTGTTGAAACAGAGAGGTGGCTCAGTTTGCCAGAATGATGTCTGGTTTGCCTTGGCCCGTGTGGTTGTAGAAGGTGTTGAAGTCTAGGCCGAGATGAATTAGATGTTTATGGTTTGTGAAGTTGAGTAATTGGTGACCAAGTTGGTTGTTACTGGTGTGATGAAAGGCGGTGTGTTTGGCATTCATGTCAGCTAGTAGGTATGTTGGTGTGTTGGTGTAGTTGAAGACTAAGGAAAGGTCATGTATGTTGAGAATAGTGTTTGGGCGAGCATAGGTGGTGAAAAAGATAAAGGGGCCAAGGTGGGTGTGTATTCTGACTGCAAGACAGTGTTGGTGAATAAAAGGGATTGGGAGAGATTCGTGTTTTATGTTGGATTTGACAAGGATGGCAACCCCATCGTGGGGATCATAGGGGGACCGTAGTGCGGTATAACCATAATGGCGGATACGTTGAGGGGCTTTGAGGCAGGTACTGTTTAGCAAAACAATATCTGCCTGGCTATATCTTTAAAGTTTCTTGTGGAGTCCGTCTCTGGAGGCACAGGACACTTAGGAGGTGAGCTGAAGCTTGATGGAGCACTGTATGCCCTGAACGGTGATGAGAGGCAACACTGGCTGTATGGCATGCAGACCACACGTACAGGCTGAGGCGTGGAGACTTCAGACAGCAACAGGAGTGCAGAGGGAGGCTTCCTGCCCTTGGGTAGGCAGCCAACCAACGCACCAATCCTGATGGTGAAGAGGAAGGTCCAGTAACCACCACTCGGTGAAGAGAGCAACTCTGGCTGTGAGCGATGAGGAGAGCCAGCACTAGCTGTATGGCGTGGAAACTTCAGACAACGGCTAGGAGAGGCAACACTGGCTGTATAGCGTGTGTGAGAACGAAACGAACGAACGAACGAACGAAAGTTCAGGTAAGATCCCAAATGGGATGAGCGGGGAAGACGGGACAGACGAAGAACAGTGCTGGAGAGGAGTGTTCTTAGTCGTAGAAATAGAACCAGGGCTTAACCCAGCAGCGAGGCGATCGTGGGACAGATATTGAGAAGAGAAATTCAGGCTCTTCTGTTGGGACTCCGGTGGGGTGAGCGGGAAGGAAGGGATATGCGACGTTTAGAGCTAGAGAGGAGTGTAGAACTGAGCCATGTCTTAACTCAAAGGGTAAGGTGAACGTGGATCAGAGAATGGTACCTGTCATAGAAGGTACCTCTCGGAGAATCCAAGGTTATTTGTAGATAGGGTTAGGAGCAGGATCATGCAAGGAGTAGAAAAGGTTTTGATGGTTTGTGGGTCTGCGAATGTCTTCGTCAAGGAGAGAGGTCCAGTAGTCATGTCGTGTCACGAGTTTGTCAATCTGATCTGTCTGTCACTGAGCGTCTTCCAGTACAGATTCAGCGCAGGGATGTCTAACTGGGCATGTAGAGACTCGCATGTGGCGAAGTCCTCCCATCTGACATCAAGCACCCAGCGCAGCGCCTTGTTCTGGACACGCTGCAGTTTAAGTAAGTTTGTTTTTGCTGCAAGAGAAAGGGCTAGAGGAGAGTAAGTTATCAGAGGACGTATAAGGGATTTGTAGAGGTGTAGTTTGGTGCGTTGAGAGGCATGTTTCAGCTTGTAGAGGCCCGCAAGGGCCTTACTAGCTATTGCATGCCTTGAGTGAATGTGTCCGTGTAAGAGTAGAAGGTAGTCAAGATTAACGCCAAGGACAGTGACAGATTGTGTCATGGGGATGTAAGTGCGGGTGTCAGCTGTTCTTAGCTCGACAGGTAATGGAGGATCACGTTTTCTGTAGTTAAAATATGTAATGCTGGATTTAGCTGCATTGGTTTTGATCCTCCATTTTTGTTCCCAGATGGCTGTCCTGTCGACCTCATTTTGTGTTTTGTGTGTGAGTGTATCTATATTGGCATGGGTGATAAGTTGTGTAATGTCGTCTGCATTGGCTAGTGTGATGGAGTTTTGGTATACAGGTGTTGGAATGTCGTTAGTGTATAAAATGTTGAGGGTAGGGGAGAGGACAGATCCCTGGGGTACTCCAGCATTTAGTGTGAAGTAGTCAGAGTAACAGCCTTGGAATTTGATTCTCATGGTACGGCCGTCTAGGAAGTTGCAGAGGAGTTTACGAGTAGTGAGAGGCAGGTTAAAGTTAGTGCAGAGTTTGTACTTGAGCCCTTGGTGCCAGACAGTGTCAAAAGCTTTTTTAACGTCTTTTGCAACCAGGGCTGTCCTGTTTCTTTGTTCTGTGTTTATGTGGATGTAGTTGAGAATGATGTTAATGGCATCTTGTGTGGATCTGTGTGTTCTGAAGCCAAACTGACCATCAGAAAGTAGAGAGTTGTGTTCCAGGTATCTGCGAAGGCGATGGTTGATGAGTTTTTCAAAGAGTTTACCTAAAGTTTCGAGGAGGCTGATAGGGCGATAATTTCTAGGATCAGAGTGGCCTTTTTTGGGTTTAGGAAGGAGGATAGCAGTAGCAGCTTTGAAGAGGGAAGGGAAGTATCCAGAGGCAAGGGAGGCATTGAGGAGGTTTGTGTAGGCAGTAATCATAGAGTCAGGAAGGTGTTTTAAGATAACGTGGTTTAGGCCAGAGGCGCCAGGAGCCTTGGGAGGAAGGTGTCTGAGGAGAGTTTTAATGTCTGTGTTGGTGAAAGGCGTGTCGAGTTCTTGGGAGGAGGTAAGAGAGTCTAGATGAATGTGGCTATCTGGTGTTGTATCTTGTGTGTGTGCAGTGTTCCAAAGTTCTATGTTCTGAATGTGTTGAATAACGTTAGGGTGAGGTCGGTGAGGGTGGAAGATGTTCTCCCAAATGTGTTTGAAGATGTTGGTAGCAGCCTGCGGGTCTGAGATGTGTGTGTTGTTGTGGGTGATGTGTTTGAATTTGTTGGTGGGAGTAGTGCCTCTTATTTTTTTGATAAAGTTCCAGAAGGCTTTAGTGTTTTTAATACGCTGTTTGTCAGCTTGTTGTATGAGTTGTGACCAGTGATTGTTGTGGTCTTGGTCTAGACTGTGTAGAATGTTGTTTCTAAGGTAAGTGAGATCTAATCGAACTTGATTAAATCTGTGTGTGTTGTAGAGGAAGCGGTTGTGGTAGCAGATAATTAGTCTTCTTGTTCTGAGTGACGGTTTGAAGGAATAACGAGTGGTGTGAGTTTTCTTTGGTATTGCGTTGTTGGCTGCTTGTGTAATGGTGTCCTGGATGAGATCAAGTTGAGTATCGATGTCAGAGATAGGTTTGTTGTTATAGTCATAGGTGAGGTTAATATTGTCTATGTGTTGTTTGAAAGCATCCCAGTCAGCATTCTTGTAGGAGAATGAAGGTGTGGTTAGAATGAGGATAGGGCTGGAGGAGATGTGCAAGATGACTGGGATGTGATCAGAGCCTGTAATAGGGCCAGGTGAGATGTAGTGTTGAAATAGAGAACTGGCTCGGTTTGCCAGAATGATGTCTGGTTTGCCTTGGCCCGTGTGATTGAAGAAGGTATTGAAGTCTGGGCCGAGATGAATTAGGTGTTTATGGTTAGTGAAGTTGAGTAATTGGTGACCAAGTTGGTTGTTACTGGTGTGATGAAAGGCGGTGTGTTTGGCATTCATGTCAGCTAGTAGGTATGTTGGTGTGTTGGTGTAGTTGAAGACTAAGGAAAGGTCGTGTATGTTGAGAATAGTGTTTGGGCGAGCATAGGTGGTGAAAAAGATAAAGGGGCCAAGGTGGGTGTGTATTCTGACTGCAAGACAGTGTTGGTGAATAAAAGGGATTGGGAGAGATTCGTGTTTTATGTTGGATTTGACAAGGATGGCAACCCCATCGTGGGGATCATAGGGGGACTGTAGTGCAGTATAACCATAATGGCGGATACGTTGAGGGGCTTTGAGGCAGGTACTGTTTAGCAAAACAATATCTGGTCTCTCTGCTTCAAGGAGCTCGGCCAGTAGGTGTCTGATAGTAAAGTAAGAACGTACGTTGAACTGAATCACTTTAAACATGATTTAATGGTTTCGTCATAGCAAAGTTAATGTCGGAGGAGTTTGGATTAAAACCCGTGATAGTGGTACCATCAGTGGATGCGAGTTTGTAGGTGTTACGGACCCGTTTCCTGGAGGGGGAGGAAGAGATGGATCTGTTTTTATGTTCTTTTGTATGTCTGTCAGAAGTTGGGGCAGGTTTGGGTTTGAGTGGATTTTGTCTGGAGGAGGTGGAGTTGGACCTGGATGAAGTTTTGGTTGTGGTGGAGGAGTGGGCAAAGGTAGATGCAAAGGAAGTGGAAGCTTTGGTAGGGGATGAGGAAGTGGAAGCTATGGTACTGGGTAAGGAAGCGGAAGCTTTGGATGGGGATGAGGAAGTGGGTAAGGAGGTTGGGGGAGGGGTGGTCGTAGCAGCAGCAGTAGGGGTGTTGGTGGGAGGGGTGGAAGTAGTGAAGAGGGGTAGGGGGGGAGGCGAGCGGGTGGGTGGAGGAAGTAGGGGAGTGGGAGAGAGGGAGGAGGTAGAGGTTGTAGGGGGCTTAGAAGAGAAGCAGGAAGGAGGGATAATTAAAGAGGGAAGATTGTTAGCGGACAAGATTAGGTTAAGGACATGTGAGTAGTCTGATTGGTAGGCTTGAGAGATTACCATCGCAGAGTGGGCAGCAGTGGCGAGTTGGCAGTTAGTTTTGTAGTCTAGTGTGGGTGTAGGTGTAGAAGGAGAGGTGATTGTAGTCTGTGTGTTGGTGTTTGAAGTGTGTAGAGTAGGAGGGGTAGACCAAGTGCGTGGGGTAACCCAGGCATTGGGGGTAGGGGTGGAAGGTATTGTAGGAGGGGGAGGTGCAGGGAAGGGGTTGGGGAGGGAGGGAAGTTGGCTTTCTCTGAGGGTGGAGAGAATGTCTTTTCTAGTAGGGCAGGAATTTGCAACTGCAGTGTGACCCACCGCAGTTAGAACATTTTAGGGGGAGGTTGCAAGTGTTCCAGAAGTGGCCAGTTGCTGAACATCTGGAGCAGGTTTGTGTGGAAGTGCATGAGATTTTGTCGTGGCCGAATTTGTAGCATTTCAGACATTGAGTGATGGGGTGAAAGTTTGGAGTGAAGAGGGAGTTTGGAGGAATGCGGATGGTCTTAGTAAGGATTCCTTGATTGAAGAGTGTAGAGGCGTCAGAAGGAGTTGAACAGTGTATTTTGAGGATGGTAGAGTTTTCAGGTCTATAAATATCGTCAACAGAGACTTTGTTCTTAGCACTAATGTCTTTGATTAAATCTTCTTTGTCTGTGTCATAAGCAGTCAGGAGAGAATAGTCTACGTGTTTTGCGATCACTGTGCATTTGGCGCGGTGCTCAGGAGTCCAAATAATAGTGAAGCCTGCATTGAGAAGTTTTTGTCTGATCTCGGTTGAGGTGTACGTTTCGTAAGAATGTCTGTCAAGAAGTAGTTTGAATCCAGAGTTGGTTTTAAAGACTTTATACTGAGGAGCGCCAGTGATCTGGTACAGTAAATTTCCAGGACAGATAGTGGCATGATCAGATTTAGAGTATTTGAGGTTAAGCGAGAAAGAATTGGGCTTGGAAGAGGTGGGGGCAGGGTAGGCCTTAGAAGCAGGAGTAGACAGAGTAGAGGCAGGTGTTGGCAGTAGAGGAGCGGTAAGGGGAAAGGAGGTGGAAGGCATTGCAGGTATCGTAAATTAGATGTGGGGGCCAATCCTGTGAGAAAAATTGGCTAGGCAAGTACGTGTGAAGTAGACACACGTACTTGCCTGGTTATAACTTTAAAGATTCTTGTGGAGTCCGTCTCTGGAGGCACAGGACACTGAGGAGGTGAGCTGTAGCTTGATGGAGCACTGTGTGCCCTGAACTGGCTGTAAGGCGTGCAGACCACACGAACAGGCTGAGGCGTGGAGACTTCAGACAGCAACAGGAGTGCAGAGGGAAGCTTCCTGCCCTTGGGTAGGCAGCCACCGACGCACCAATCCTGATGGTGAAGACGAAGGTCCAGTAACCACCACTCGGTGAAGAGAACAACTCTGGCTGTGAGCGAAGGAGAGCCAACACTAGCTGAATGGCGAGCAGACTTCACATACAGGCTGAGGCGTGGGGACTTCAGACAGCAACAGGAGTGCAGAGGGAGGCTTCCTGCCCTTGGGTAGGCAGCCACCGACGCACCAATCCTGATGGTGAAGACGAAGGTCCAGTAACCACCACTCGGTGAGGAGAACAACTCTGGCTGTGAGCGAAGGAGAGCCAACACTAGCTGAATGGCGAGCAGACTTCACATACAGGCTGAGGCGTGGAGACTTCAGACAACGGCGAGGAGAGGCAACACTGGCTGTATAGCGTATAAACTACACGTGGTCTGGAGCGTGGAGGCTACAGATAGCAACAGGAGTGCAGAGGGAGGCTTCCTGCCCTTGGGTAGGCAACCACCGACGCACCAATCCTGAAGGTGAAGACGAAGGTTTAGTAACCACCACTCTGAGGACAGTCACACTCAACACGGGGTAATTAGAGAGGCGAGATCGTTCGTCGATGGAGCTGTGTGTCCAAAATGTGTGAGAACGAAAACGAACGAACGAACGAACGAAAGTTCAGGTAAGATCCCAAATGGGATGAGCGGGGAAGACGGGACAGACGAAGAATAGTGCTGGAGAGGAGTGTTCTTAGTCGTAGAAATAGAGCCAGGGCTTAACCCAGCAGCAAAGGCGATCGTGGGACAGATATTGAAAAGAGAAATTCCGGTTCTTCTGTTGGGACTCCGGTGGGGTGAGCTGGGAGTAAGGGACTTGCGACCTTTAGAGCTAGAGAGGAGTGCAGAACTGAGTCATGTCTTAACCCAAAAAAGCTAAGGCGAACGTGGGTCAGAGAATGGTACCTGTCTTAGAAGGTACCTGTCAGCGGATCCAAGGTTATTTGTAAGTAGGGTTAGGAGCAGGATCATGCAAGGAGTAGAAAAGGTTGTGTTGGTTTGTGGGTCTGCGAATGTCTTCGTCAAGGAGAGAGGTCCAGTAGTCATGTCGTGTCTCAAGTTTGTCTATCTGTCTGTCACTGAGCCTCTTCCAGTACAGATTCAGCGCAGGGACGTCTAACTGGGCATGGAGAGACTCGCTTGTGGCGAAGTCCTCCCATCTGACATCAAGCACCCAGCGCAGCGCCTTGTTCTGGACACGCTGCAGTTTAAGTAAGTTTGTTTTTGCTGCAAGAGAGAGGGCTAGAGGAGAGTAAGTTATCAGAGGACGTATTAGGGATTTGTAGAGGTGTAGTTTGGTGCGTTGAGAGGCATGTTTCAGCTTGTAGAGGCCCGCAAGGGCCTTACTAGCTATTGCATGCCTTGAGTGAATGTGTCCGTGTAAACGAAGAAGGTAGTCAAGATTAACGCCAAGGACAGTGACAGATTGTGTGATAGGGAAGTAAGTGCGGGTGTCAGCTGTTCTGAGTTCGACAGGTAATGGAGGATCACGTTTCCTGTAGTTAAAATACGTAATGCTGGATTTTGCTGCATTGGTTTTGATCCTCCATTTTTGTTCCCAGATGGCTATCCTGTCAACCTCATTTTGTGTTTTGTGTGTGAGTGTATCTATATTGGCATGAGTGATAAGTTGTGTAATGTCGTCTGCATAGGCTAGTGTGATGGAGTTGTGGTATATAGGTGTTGGAATGTCGTTAGTGTATAAAATGTAGAGGGTAGGGGAAAGGACAGATCCCTGGGGTACTCCAGCATTTAGTGTGAAGTAGTCAGAGTAACAGCCTTGGAATTTGATTCTCATGGTACGGCCGTCTAGGAAGTTGCAGAGGAGTTTACGAGTATTGAGAGGCAGGTTGAAGTTAGTGCAGAGTTTGTACTTGAGCCCCTCGTGCCACACAGTGTCAAAAGCTTTTTCAACGTCTTTTGCAACCAGGGCTGTCCTGTTTCTTTGTTTTGTGTTTATGTGGATGTAGTTGAGAATGATGTTAATGGCATCCTGTGTGGATCTGTGTGTTCTGAAGCCAAACTGGCCATCTGAAAGTAGAGAATTATGTTCCAGGTATCTGCGAAGGCGATGATTAATGAGTTTTTCAAAGAGTTTTCCTAAAGTTTCGAGGAGGCTGATAGGGCGATAGTTTCTAGGGTCAGAGTGGTCTTTATTGGGTTTAGGAAGGAGGATAGCAGTAGCAGCTTTGAAGAGGGAAGGGAAGTATCCAGAGGCAAGGGAGGCATTGAGGAGGTTTGTGTAGGCAGTAATGATAGAGTCAGGAAGGTGTTTCAGGATAATATGGTTTAGGCCAGAGGCACCAGGAGCCTTTGGAGGAAGGTGTCTGAGGAGAGTTTTAATGTCTGTGTTGGTGAAAGGAGTGTCGAGTTCTTGGGAGGAGGTAAGAGTGTCTAGATGTATGTGGCTGTCTGGTGTTGTTTCTTGTGTGTGTGCAGTGTTCCAGTGTTCTATGTTCTGAATGTGTTGAATAACGTTAGGGTGAGGTGGGTGAGCGTGGAAGATGTTCTCCCAGATGTGTTTGAAGATGTTGGTAGCAGCCTGTGGGTCTGAGATGTGTGTGTTGTTGTGGGTGATGTGTTTGAATTTGTTGGTGGGAGTAGTGCCTCTGATTTTTTTGATAAAGTTCCAGAAGGCTTTAGTGTTTTTAACACGCTGCCTGTCCGCTTGTTGTATTAGTCGTGACCAGTGATTGTTGTGGTCTTGGTCTAGGCTGTGTAAAATGTTGTTTCTAAGGTAAGTGAGATCTAATCGGACTTGATTAAATCTATGTGTGTTGTAGAGGAAGCGGTTGTGGTAGCAGATAATTAGTCTTCTTGTTCTGAGTGACGGTTTGAAGGAATAACGAGTGGTGTGAGTTTTCTTTGGTATTGCGATGTTGGCTGCTTGTGTAATGGTGTCCTGGATGAGATCAAGTTGAGTATCGATGTCAGAGATAGGTTTGTTGTTGTAGTCATAGGTGAGGTTAATATTGTCTATGTGTTGTTTGAAAGCATCCCAGTCAGCGTTCTTGTAGGAGAATGAAGGTGTGGTTGGAATGAGGATAGGGTTGGAGGAGATGTGTAAGATGACTGGGATGTGATCAGAGCCTGTAATAGGGCCAGGTGAGATGTAATGTTGAAATAGAGAGCTGGCTCGGTTTGCCAGAATGATGTCTGGTTTGCCTTGGCCCGTGTGGTTGAAGAAGGTATTGAAGTCTGGGCCAAGATGAATTAGGTGTTTATGGTTTGTGAAGTTGAGTAATTGGTGACCAAGTTGGTTGTTACTGGTGTGATGAAAGGCAGTGTGTTTGGCATTCATGTCAGCTAGTAGGTAAGTTGGTGTGTTGGTGTAGTTGAAGACTAAGGAGAGGTCGTGTATGTTGAGAGTAGTGTTTGGGCGAGCATAGGTGGTGAAAAAGATAAAGGGGCCAAGGTGGGTGTGTATTCTGACCGCAAGACAGTGTTGGTGAATAAAAGGGATTGGGAGAAATTCATGTTTTATGTTGGAATTGACAAGGATGGCAACCCCATCGTGGGGATCATAGGGGGACTGTAGTGCAGTATAACCATAATGGCGGATACATTGAGGGGCTTTGAGGCAGGTACTGTTTAGCAAAACAATATCTGGCCTCTCTGCTTCAAGGAGCTCGGCCAGTAGGTGTCTAATTGTAAAGTAAGAACGTACGTTGAACTGAATCACCTTAAACGTGATTTAATGGTTTCGTCTTAGCAAAGTTAATGTCGGGGGAGGAGTTTGGATTAAAGCCCGTGATAGTGGTGCCATCAGTGGATGTGTGTTTGTAGGTGCTACGGACCCGTTTCCTGGAGGGGGAGGAAGAGATGGATCTGTTTTTATGTTCTTTGGTCTGTCCAACATACAGAACGAACGAACGAAAGTTCAGGTAAGATCCCAAATGGGATGAGCGGGGAAGACGGGACAGACGAAGAATAGTGCTGGAGAGGAGTGTTCTTAGTCGTAGAAATAGAGCCAGGGCTTAACCCAGCAGCAAAGGCGATCGTGGGACAGATATTGAAAAGAGAAATTCCGGTTCTTCTGTTGGGACTCCGGTGGGGTGAGCTGGGAGTAAGGGACTTGCGACGTTTAGAGCTAGAGAGGAGTGCAGAACTGAGTCATGTCTTAACCCAAAAAAGCTAAGGCGAACGTGGGTCAGAGAATGGTACCTGTCTTAGAAGGTACCTGTCAGCGGATCCAAGGTTATTTGTAAGTAGGGTTAGGAGCAGGATCATGCAAGGAGTAGAAAAGGTTGTGTTGGTTTGTGGGTCTGCGAATGTCTTCGTCAAGGAGAGAGGTCCAGTAGTCATGTCGTGTCTCAAGTTTGTCTATCTGTCTGTCACTGAGCCTCTTCCAGTACAGATTCAGCGCAGGGACGTCTAACTGGGCATGGAGAGACTCGCTTGTGGCGAAGTCCTCCCATCTGACATCAAGCACCCAGCGCAGCGCCTTGTTCTGGACACGCTGCAGTTTAAGTAAGTTTGTTTTTGCTGCAAGAGAGAGGGCTAGAGGAGAGTAAGTTATCAGAGGACGTATTAGGGATTTGTAGAGGTGTAGTTTGGTGCGTTGAGAGGCATGTTTCAGCTTGTAGAGGCCCGCAAGGGCCTTACTAGCTATTGCATGCCTTGAGTGAATGTGTCCGTGTAAACGAAGAAGGTAGTCAAGATTAACGCCAAGGACAGTGACAGATTGTGTGATAGGGAAGTAAGTGCGGGTGTCAGCTGTTCTGAGTTCGACAGGTAATGGAGGATCACGTTTCCTGTAGTTAAAATACGTAATGCTGGATTTTGCTGCATTGGTTTTGATCCTCCATTTTTGTTCCCAGATGGCTATCCTGTCAACCTCATTTTGTGTTTTGTGTGTGAGTGTATCTATATTGGCATGAGTGATAAGTTGTGTAATGTCGTCTGCATAGGCTAGTGTGATGGAGTTGTGGTATATAGGTGTTGGAATGTCGTTAGTGTATAAAATGTAGAGGGTAGGGGAAAGGACAGATCCCTGGGGTACTCCAGCATTTAGTGTGAAGTAGTCAGAGTAACAGCCTTGGAATTTGATTCTCATGGTACGGCCGTCTAGGAAGTTGCAGAGGAGTTTACGAGTATTGAGAGGCAGGTTGAAGTTAGTGCAGAGTTTGTACTTGAGCCCCTCGTGCCACACAGTGTCAAAAGCTTTTTCAACGTCTTTTGCAACCAGGGCTGTCCTGTTTCTTTGTTTTGTGTTTATGTGGATGTAGTTGAGAATGATGTTAATGGCATCCTGTGTGGATCTGTGTGTTCTGAAGCCAAACTGGCCATCTGAAAGTAGAGAATTATGTTCCAGGTATCTGCGAAGGCGATGATTAATGAGTTTTTCAAAGAGTTTTCCTAAAGTTTCGAGGAGGCTGATAGGGCGATAGTTTCTAGGGTCAGAGTGGTCTTTATTGGGTTTAGGAAGGAGGATAGCAGTAGCAGCTTTGAAGAGGGAAGGGAAGTATCCAGAGGCAAGGGAGGCATTGAGGAGGTTTGTGTAGGCAGTAATGATAGAGTCAGGAAGGTGTTTCAGGATAATATGGTTTAGGCCAGAGGCACCAGGAGCCTTTGGAGGAAGGTGTCTGAGGAGAGTTTTAATGTCTGTGTTGGTGAAAGGAGTGTCGAGTTCTTGGGAGGAGGTAAGAGTGTCTAGATGTATGTGGCTGTCTGGTGTTGTTTCTTGTGTGTGTGCAGTGTTCCAGTGTTCTATGTTCTGAATGTGTTGAATAACGTTAGGGTGAGGTGGGTGAGCGTGGAAGATGTTCTCCCAGATGTGTTTGAAGATGTTGGTAGCAGCCTGTGGGTCTGAGATGTGTGTGTTGTTGTGGGTGATGTGTTTGAATTTGTTGGTGGGAGTAGTGCCTCTGATTTTTTTGATAAAGTTCCAGAAGGCTTTAGTGTTTTTAACACGCTGCCTGTCCGCTTGTTGTATTAGTCGTGACCAGTGATTGTTGTGGTCTTGGTCTAGGCTGTGTAAAATGTTGTTTCTAAGGTAAGTGAGATCTAATCGGACTTGATTAAATCTATGTGTGTTGTAGAGGAAGCGGTTGTGGTAGCAGATAATTAGTCTTCTTGTTCTGAGTGACGGTTTGAAGGAATAACGAGTGGTGTGAGTTTTCTTTGGTATTGCGATGTTGGCTGCTTGTGTAATGGTGTCCTGGATGAGATCAAGTTGAGTATCGATGTCAGAGATAGGTTTGTTGTTGTAGTCATAGGTGAGGTTAATATTGTCTATGTGTTGTTTGAAAGCATCCCAGTCAGCGTTCTTGTAGGAGAATGAAGGTGTGGTTGGAATGAGGATAGGGTTGGAGGAGATGTGTAAGATGACTGGGATGTGATCAGAGCCTGTAATAGGGCCAGGTGAGATGTAATGTTGAAATAGAGAGCTGGCTCGGTTTGCCAGAATGATGTCTGGTTTGCCTTGGCCCGTGTGGTTGAAGAAGGTATTGAAGTCTGGGCCAAGATGAATTAGGTGTTTATGGTTTGTGAAGTTGAGTAATTGGTGACCAAGTTGGTTGTTACTGGTGTGATGAAAGGCAGTGTGTTTGGCATTCATGTCAGCTAGTAGGTAAGTTGGTGTGTTGGTGTAGTTGAAGACTAAGGAGAGGTCGTGTATGTTGAGAGTAGTGTTTGGGCGAGCATAGGTGGTGAAAAAGATAAAGGGGCCAAGGTGGGTGTGTATTCTGACCGCAAGACAGTGTTGGTGAATAAAAGGGATTGGGAGAAATTCATGTTTTATGTTGGAATTGACAAGGATGGCAACCCCATCGTGGGGATCATAGGGGGACTGTAGTGCAGTATAACCATAATGGCGGATACATTGAGGGGCTTTGAGGCAGGTACTGTTTAGCAAAACAATATCTGGCCTCTCTGCTTCAAGGAGCTCGGCCAGTAGGTGTCTAATTGTAAAGTAAGAACGTACGTTGAACTGAATCGCCTTAAACGTGATTTAATGGTTTCGTCTTAGCAAAGTTAATGTCGGGGGAGGAGTTTGGATTAAAGCCCGTGATAGTGGTGCCATCAGTGGATGTGTGTTTGTAGGTGCTACGGACCCGTTTCCTGGAGGGGGAGGAAGAGATGGATCTGTTTTTATGTTCTTTGGTCTGTCCGTTAGAAGTTGGGGTAGGTTTAGGTTTGAGTGGATTTTGTCTGGAGGAGGTGGAGTTGGACCTGGATGAGGTTTTGGTTGTGGTGGAGTGGGCGAAGGTGGATGCAGAGGAAGTGGAAGTTTTGGTAAGCTGTGAGGAAGTGGAAGCTTTGGAAGGGGATGAAGTGGGTAAGGAAGTGGGGGGAGGGGTGGTCGTAGCAGTAGCAGTAGGGGTGTTGGTGGGAGGTGTAGAAGTAGTGAAGAGAGGTAGTGGAGGAGGAGAGCTGGTGGGAGTAGGAAGTGGGGGGGTGGGAGAGAGGAAGGAGGGAGAGGTTGTAGGAGGCTTGGAAGAGAAGCAGGAAGGAGGGATAATTAAAGAGGGAAGATTGTTAGCAGACAAGATTAGGTTAAGGACATGTGAGTAGTCTGATTGGTAAGCTTGTGAGATTACCATCGCAGAGTGGGCAGCAGTGGCAAGTTGACAGTTAGTTTTGTAGTCTAGTGTGGGTGTAGAAGGAGAAGTGCTTGTAGTCTGTGTGTTGGTGTTTGATGTGTGTAGAGTAGAAGAGGTAGACCAAGTGCGTGGGGAGGCCCAGGCATTGGGGGTAGGGGAGGGAGGTGTGGAAGGGGAGGGAGGTAAGGAAGGGGAGGGAGGAGCAGGGAAGGGGTTGGGTAGGGAGGGAGGTTGGTTTGCTCTGAGGGAGGAGAGAATGTGCTTTCTAGAAGGGCAGGAATTTGCAACTGCAGTGTGTGACCCGCCGCAGTTAGAACATTTAAGGGGGAGGTTGCAAGTATTCCAGAAGTGGCCAGTTGCTGAACATCTGGAGCAGACTTGTGTAGATGTGCATGTGTTTTTGTCGTGGCCGAATTTGTAGCATTTAAGACATTGTGTGATTGGGTGGAAGTTCGGAGTGAAGAGAGCGTTTGGAGGAATGCGGATGGTCTTGGCAAAGATTCCTTGACTGAAGAGTGTAGAGGCGTCAGCAGGAGTAGAACAGCGTATTTTGAGAATGGTAGAGTTTTCTGGTCTGTAAATATCGTCAACAGAGACTTTGTTCTTAGTACTGATATCTTTTATTAAGTCTTCTTTGTCTGTGTCATAGGCTGTCAGGAGAGAGTAGTCTACGTGTTTAGCAATGACTGTGCTTTTGGCACGGTGCTCAGGAGTCCAAATAATGGTGAAGCCTGCGTTGAGAAGTTTTTGTCTGGTATCGCTTGAGGTGTACGCTTCGTAGGAATGTTTGTCAAGAAGGAGTTTGAAGCCTGAGTTGGTTTTGAAGACTTTAAGTTGAGGTGCACCAGTGATCTGATATAATAAATTTTCCGGACAGATAGTGGCATCAGGATTAGAAAATTTGAGGTTTAGCGAGAAGGAATTGGATTTAGTAGAAGCAGAGGCAGGTGTGGGAGGTTGGGGGAGAGTGGAAGGGGGGTGGGAGGTGGAAGGCAACGAAGGCATCGTCTAATTACGAAAAGATGTAATTGGAGGTGACAATCGGCCAAAAAGTGAGAGTACTCAGCTAGGCAAGTACGTGTAAGTAGACACACGTACTTGCCTGGCGCAGGACACTGAGGAGGTGAACTGTAGCTTGATGGAGCACTGTATATCCTGAGTGGTGGCGAGACTGGCTGTATGGTCGACGTTCCTTGCTATTTCAAATACATATAATCTGTTGCAGCCTCCACAAGGTATAGCGTAAACTCCAGCATTGACTGGTTCGTGGTGGTAGTTCGATTTTGTCCTGGTTAGATGCCTTACGGAAGTGCTGGATGCGATAGCGACTCTAGTGTTAGTTTGTGCGAACACCTTTGAAACATTCAATGCAACCTGGTGTTGGTGCGTGGAGAATTGATGATCTGAAGATCTCTTTTCTTGCAGTCTTTGATGAAAAAGAAAGGAAAATGTAGATCAGTGAAGGTTTGGTATATGTAAGCACATTCCTCGTCAAGAAACTCAGGACTACAAATACGGTATGCTCTTATGAAAAATCCGGTGATGATTCCTCTTTTGGTCATAGTATATTTACAGGAATAGAAGTGGGTGAGATCATTTTTGTTCATAGGTTTACAGTAAACTTGAAATCTTAGATTGTTATCTACTTTGTGAGTGAGGATGTCTAGAAAAAGGTACCCTGTCACTGGACTCTTTCTTCTAGTGTAAACTGGACAGCCAGTTCAACTGTGTTGAACCTTGCCTGAAGATTCCGCATATCAAAACGTTTGGGAGTTATTATGAAGACGTCGTCCACATAATGTAATCAAGTGACACTTTTCGATGATGCTGGTGAAGTGTTCAGCTTCTAGGTGGTTCATATACAAGTTGACTAAGACGGCTCTGATACGGGATCGCATTACCATACCATAGGTTTGTTTGTTGAGCATGTTATTGAAAGAAAAGCAATTGAAATTAATGAAGACTTCAATCAAGTCAACAAATATCTCCGTGAGATAGAGGTAGATTAAGGTCCTGATTGACTTTATGTCGTAAAACGTCAATTGCTTGTGAAGTAGGTACTTTAGTGCAGAGAGAAGTTACGTCCAAACTACTTAGTTTCTTTTGTGTGTGTGTGATAAATTATTTGAAAACCGACAAGTTGAAGATTGAGACACTTATGCAACAATTGGGAATCTTTATTAAGGAAACATTTCGCCACACAGTGACTTTTTCACTCTAATACAAAGCAGAGGAGGGTAAGGAGAGGCGGAATTTGAGATAATCAATCCCTCAACCTGGAATCGATGTGTTCAATCCATCACTCTTGTAGAAAGTACAGCATATGGCCAGACAAGTGGCTTATATACTGTTGACAGGTGAGCCGAAGCAGGAGGAGGCAGGATCACAGTGGAACCATCTACTAGTGTAAGTAGGTCTTTGTCCAAAGGTTGGACAAGTATTGAAGATTGAAGATTCCCATATGTTGCATTAGGGATTTCTCGGAAGCAGAAGGGAAGGTAACTATGAAGAACTGGTGAAAAACCTCATCAAGGCTTATAAGAACATGAAATGTAACATGTCACTTAAAATCCACTTTTTTGGACTCAAATTTAGACTTTTTTCCAACGAACTGTGGGGCAGTTAGTGACAAACATGGTGAAAGGTTTAACCAAGATATTTCATCCATGGAAATATGGTACCAGGGTAAATGGGGCACAAGAATGCTTACAGACTATTGTTAAACATTGGCAAGAGATGATTCTTCAGCCCACTATAAGCGTCAAGCAAAAAGGCAGAGAGTAGATTTTAAAACATACTGACACACTGTATGTTATAATAAAATAATCAAATATTACATATCTCCTATCTTTAAACTAACAGCCAAATAGCATTTTTCAAGGTGATATTTGGATTCAGGACATGAAAATACATAAGAATTAACTAATCGCATTTAAGAAGCATACAACTTTTTGACACATGTGCAACTCTTGGGTATCTTTATTGAGGAAACGTTTCGCCACACAGTGGCTTCATCAGTCCATACAAAGGAGAATCTTGAAGAACATTAGGAGAATGAGGTAATCAGTCCCTCAACCTTGAGTCGATGTGGTCAGTCCATCAATCTTGAATAGAATACGGCATATGGGCGGAGAAGGAGCTTATAAACCGTAGGCAGGAGAGGTGCAGCAGTCGTAGGTGGTTGAGGGACTGATTACCTCATTCTCCTCCTGTTCTTCAAGATTCTCCTTTGTATGGACTGATGAAGCCACTGTGTGGCGAAACGTTTCCTCAATAAAGATACCCAAGAGTTGCACATGTGTCTAATTTATCAACATGTCGGTTCTCTGAACCATTCATCTACAATACAACTTTTTAAAAAATGTTGACCAGTGAAATTGGTTGCGCATCCGGACACCTAAAATATTTTAAGATCGATTAGAAAAAGTAGCTAAAGGCACCATCGTCAATACAAGGGAGGAGGAGAATAAATCCTAACAACAGTGTTTGTCGTCTTCAGTACCCCATCTTTATTAGTAGACGAGAAGTGGTAAAACACATTGATGAAATTGAGATGTTTTATAAATGCTCTGAAAAGCGAATGCAATATCATGCCAACCAAAAGAGGAAGTGTAGTGGCTGTAGAGAACCACAATACTAGTTGTGCGGACTATTGTCAATACAAAACTCTAGGGCAGATTTTTCAAACATGTCCAAGGACACAGGGCAAAAGAGTTAGAAAACACAACTGTATCGTGGACTGTAGTGCTAAAGATTGCCTCCGTCAGAAGTGCTTAGGATGATTTGAACAGGCTGATGCAGTGGTAGGAGAAGTGGCAGATGCAGTTTAATATAGACAGGACAATAACCATGCCACTTATCAACTGATTAGTGTAGATCTTAATACTACTGACTGCGAAAAGGATTTAGGAGTTCTGGTTAGCAGTAATCTGAAACCAAGACAACAGTGCATAAGTGTTCGCAATAAAGCTAACAGAATCCTTGGCTTCATATCAAGAAGTACAAATAATAGAAGTCCTCAGGTATATAGTCCTACTGTCTTCAAGTTATGTCCTGTAAAGTAAAAGGACACAAGTGCAACTAGTGTGACTTTGTCAACGGTCCAAGTCGGACCGAAACGTCGTCGTAAGCTTCTTTCTTTTATGTGCGGATTATTTGTGTATTGTATAATGTGACATTTTATTGTGGCAACGTTTCGCTCTCCAGGAGCTTGACAAAGCTCCTGGAGAGCGAAACGTTGCCACAATAAAATGTCACATTAGTTGCACTTGTGTCCTTTTACTTTACATATTGTGGGTAATTCTACCAACATTATTACAAGTTATGTCCTGGAATTTGTATTGATAAAACCACTGGATGGCGAAACGTCTACAATAAAGATACCCAGATGTTGCACATGTGTCTTAATTTCAACTCTATATAAGAACATAAGAACGAAGGAATACTGCAGCAGGCCTACTGGCCCATGCGAGGCAGGTCCAAGTCTCCAATGCACCCAACCTAGTCAGGTCAGGTCACCTTGACTTAAGGGAGGAACACGGCAACCGTCCTGGTAGCACAAGCTAATCAGGTCCAACTCACACCCACCCACACCCACTCATGTATTTATCCAACCTATTTTTAAAGCTACACAGCGTTCTGGCCTCTATGACTGTACTTGGGAGTTTGTTCCACTCATCCACAACTCTATTACCAAACCAGTACTTTCCTATATCCTTCCTGAATCTGAATTTTTCCAACTTAAAACCATTGCTGCGAGTCCTGTCTAGGCTAGATATTTTCAGCACATTATTTACGTCACCTTTATTTATTCCTGTCTTCCATTTATACACCTCAATCATATGCCCCCTATTTCTACGTCTTTCTAGAGAGTGCAGATTCAGGGCCCTTAGTTTATCCTCATAGGGAAGGTTTCTGATACATTGGATCAACTTTGTCATCCTCCTTTGTACATTTTCCAGAGCATTGATATCCATTCTGTAATACGGTGACCAAAACTGTGCAGCATAGTCTAAATGAGGCCTAACCAAGGATGTATAGAGTTGAAGAACAACCTGATGACTCCTATTATTTATGCTTCTTGATATGAAGCCAAGGATTCTATTAGCTTTATTGCGAACACTTATGCACTGTTGTCTTGGTTTCAGATTACTGCTAACCATAACTCCTAAATCTTTTTCGCAATCCGTAATATTAAGATCTACATTATTTAGATTATATGTGACATGGTTATTGTCATATTCAACATTTAGAACTTTGCATTTGTCTATATTAAACTGCATCTGCCACTTCTCCGACCACTGCATCAGTCTACTCAAATTTTCCTGGAGTGTTCTAATGTCCTCGTCAGAATGAATTCGACGGCCTATTTTGGTGTCATCGGCAAACTTGCTGATGTCGCTCTTTATGCCCTCATCTATGTCGTTTATGTATATTTTGAACAGCAGGGGGCCCAACACTGACCCCTGTGGAACACCGCTCATGACGCTTCCCCACTCTGATTTCGCCCCATTTATACAAACTCTCTGCTGCCTATTTGTCAACCATGCCTCTATCCAGGAAAAAATTTCTCCTATTCCATGTGCCTTAATTTTCCTCAATAGTCTCTGATGTGGGAACCTGTCAAAAGCCTTACAGAAGTCCATATACACATTATCATATTCATTACCATGATCTACCTCCTCAAATACCTTAGTGAAAAATGTTAATAAATTCGTAAGGCAGGAACGCCCCTTTGTAAAACCATGCTGAGATTCGTTGATTAATTTATGCTTTTCAAGGTGGCTACGAACTGCCTCGGCAATTATTGATTCCATAAATTTTCCCACTATGGAGGTTAGGCTTATTGGTCTATAGTTCGAAGCTATGGACCTGTCACCTGCTTTGAAAATAGGTATCACATTTGCCATTTTCCACTTATCTGGCACCATGCCAGTTTGTAGTGATATGTTGAAAAGATTAGCCAAAGGTTTGCTAAGCTCCTCTTTACATTCCTTTAGAACCCTTGCATACAGTTCATCAGGGCCTGGGGATTTGTTAGGTTTTAATTTATCTATTTGTCTAAGGACCATGTCACTTGTGACCCTAATCGTGCACAGTTTATTATCGTCCTGTTCCACATAATTTATCATTTCTGGAATATCGCTGGTATCCTCCTGAGAGGAAGTATGTGTTAAAAATTCTATACATTTCCTTATCACTGTCAGTGAGCTGACCCGAGGAACTTTTAAGTGGGCCTATCTTGTCCCTGACCTGACTTCTGTATACCTTGGGTTAGTCTTCGAATCTCTTGCAACTTTAACCTCATAATCTCTTTTTGCTTTTCTAATTCCTTTTTTTATTTCTATCTTTAACTTAATATATCGATTTCTTAATTGCCCCTCTCCTCTTTTGATTTGCCTATATATACCTCTCTTTTGAACAATTAGATATTTTAATCTATTGTTCATCCATTTAGGATCATTTTTGTTTGATCTGATTTCCCTATTTGGAACATAATTTGACTGAGCAGCTAGAACTATGACCTGGAAAGCGTCATATCGGCAACCATCACCACCTACCTGACCCTTAGTCAGGTCATTCCAGTTCAGTAATTTTTCAGTCCTATGAAATCAGCAAAGCAGAAGTCAGGGACAGAGACTTGATTGCCATTATTAGGGGAATTCCATGATATATTAAAACTGAGTGATTTGTGATCACTTTCCCCAAGCTCATCATTAACCTCAAGATTATTAATTAGTGTTTCCCTACTGGCAAGAACCAAGTCAAGGAGGAAATTTCCCCTAGTTGGCTCTGTCACAAACTGTTTTAAAAAAACAATCCTGGATCGTATCAAGAAAGTCACCTGACTCTAAATTTCCTGTCAAATTGCTCAAGTCAATCTGTCTATAGTTGAAATCTCCCATTAGCACAACATTTTCGTATGTAGATGCTTTACGAATTTCGTCCCATAGAAGTTTACTGCACTCCCTATCAAGATTTAGGGCCCTGTAAATCACACACAAAATTAGTTTTTCTCGGCCCATGAGAAGCTGCAACCAAACAGATTCAGTGGCTGACGCTTCTAATTTAATATCTTGTCTAACTCAACAATTTAAATTGTCTCTGACATACATCGCTACTCCACCACCTTTCCTGTTGACCCTGTCAGTGTGGAATAATTTATAGCCTTGTATGTGACATTCAGAGGGCATCTCTCTATCTTTCAGATTGAGCCAGGTCTCTGTTATAGCAATAATATCTATGTTTCCTGCACTTGCAATTAATCTTAGCTCATCTATCTTATTTCTTACACTCCTGCTATTATTATAGTAAATATTAAAGGAGCTAGTCCCTTGCTGCCCTCTGCTGTCCCCCTTTGTTTGCTGACCTGATCTATTGTTTTTATTTATAACTTCATGCTGAATGCCTTTCATACATTTACTGTTTCCAACCCTAGTGTTGCAACCTGTTTGTTTCCCCACACACACCCATACCTCTATCTTCCATCAGTTTAAAATCCTAGGCATTTCAGCAATGGCCTTCTCAATCGAGTCTGCAAGTGCTATCACCCCAGCCCCAGAGAGATGTACCCCATCCCTTGCATACATATCATGTTTGCCATTAAAGTTGTTCCAGTTGTCAATGAATGGGATTGCAAGTTCCTTGCAGTATCTGCCTAGCCAGCAATTTACACCAATTGTCCTAGACAACCATTCATTTCCTACTCCCCTTCTAGGCAAGATGCTACATATGATTGGGACCCCTCCCTTAGACTTAATGAAATCTATAGCTGACCTGTACTTATCTAGCAGCTCTTCTCTCCTACCCTTCCCAATATCATTTCCACCAGCACTGATACAGACAATAGGCCTCATTTAGATTATGCTGCACAGTTCTGGTCGCCGTATTACAGAATGGATATAAATGCACTGGAAAACGTACAAAGGAGGATGACAAAGTTGATCCCATGTATCAGAAATCTACCCTATGAGGGTAGACTGAGGGCCCTGAATCTGGACTCTCTAGAAAGGCGTAGAATTAGGGGGCATATGATCAAGGTGTATAAATGGAAAACAGGAATAAATAAAGGGGATGTAAATAGCGTGACAGGACTCGCAGCAATGGCTTTAAGTTGGAAAAGTTCAGTTTCTGGAAGGATATAGAAAAGCACTGGTTTGGTAATAGAGTTGTAGATGAGTGGAACAGACTCCCGAGTACCGTCATAGACGCTAAGACGTTGTGTAGTTTTAAAAATAGGTTTAATAAATACATGAGTGGGTGTGGGTGAGTGTGAGTTGGACCTGACTAGCTTGAGCTACCAGGTCAGGTGTCGTGCTCCTTCCTTAAGTGGAAGTGACCTGAGTAGGTGGTCATTGTTCTAGGCCGGGGGGGGTGGCATTGACCTGCTTCGCATGGGTCAGTAGGCCTGTTGCAGTGTCCCTGAGCTGCTTTGGTTACAAAGCATGGCTTGCTTCTGCAGTGTTTTAAAAATTGAGGTTGGAGAGTTGAAGGAGGAGGTCTTGCTTCTCCAGGAGGAGATTAGGAGGCTGAAGGTCCACCTCAATGGGTCTGGGAGAGAGTGTTAGGTGTCTGTAGTTGTGGGGAACGAGGCTTCTAGCAGTGAGGTGCAGTCTGCCTCTCGCTGTGAGGAGGCTGTAGGTGGGGAGGTAGCAACGGCTACCAGCAGTGAGGTGCAGTCCAGCACCTGCTACAAGTGGCGAGTGGTAACCAGTAATGGGAGGAGAATCAGAATAAGGAAAGTTAAGAGTGAAGATCTGAAGGTAGGAAATCGCTTCTCTGTTCTTCAGGAATGTACTTCAGTGGCCAGTGAAGGTAAGGGTACTACTGCCCCTGCTAACAGAGGTGAACGCATTCTTGTGGTTGGTGACTCTCAGGTAAGATATATTGACCGTGCTTTTTGTAATAGGAATAAGAAGATGAGAGATAGAGTGTGCTTCCCTGGAGCTGGTGTTGGGGACATAGTTAACAGGCTGGATAATATCATGTCAGGTAATGGGAACAAGCCCATTATCTGTCTCAGTGCTGGTGGAAATGATATTGGGAAGGGTAGGAGAGAAGAACTGCTAGATAAGTACAGGTCAGCTATAGATTTCATTAAGTCTAAGGGAGGGGTCCCAATCATATGTAGCATCTTGTCTAGAAGGGGAGTAGGAAATGAATGGTTGTCTAGGGCAATTGGTGTAAATTGCTGGCTAGACAGATACTGCAAGGAACTTGCAATCCCATTCATTGACAACTGGAACAACTTTTATGGCAAACATGATATGTATGCAAGGGATGGGGGTACATCTCTCTAGGGCTGGGGTGGTAGCACTTGCAAACTCAATTGAGAAGACCATTGGTGAAATGCCTATGATTTTAAACTGATAAAAGATAGAGGTATGGGTGTGTGTGGGAAACAAGCAGGTTGCAACACTAGGGTTGGAAACAGTAAATGTATAAAAGGCATTCAGCATGAATTTATAAATAAAGACAATAGATCAGGTCAGCAAACAAAGAGGGACAGCAGAGGGCAGCAAGGGACTAGCTCCTTTAAGGTTTACTATACTAATAGCAGGAGTGTAAGAAATAAGATAGATGAGCTAAGATTAATTGCAAGTGCAGGAGACATAGATATTATTGCTATAACAGAGACCTGGCTCAATCTGAAAGAGAGAAAGATGCCCTCTGAATGTCACATACACGGCTATAATTATTCCACACTGACAGGGTCAACAGGAAAGGTGGTGGAGTAGCGATGTATGTCAGAGACAATTTAAATTGTTGTGTTAGACAAGATATAAAATTAGAAGCGTCAGCCACTGAATCTGTTTGGTTGCAGCTTCTCGAGGGCCGAGAAAAACTAATTTTAGGTGTGATTTACAGGGCTCCAAATCTTGATAGGGAGTGCAGTAAACTTCTATCGGACGAAATTCGTAAGGCATCTACATACGAAAATGTTGTGCTAATGGGAGATTTCAACTATAGACAGATTGACTGGAGCAGTTTGACAGGAAATTTAGAGTCAGGTGACTTTCTTGATACGATCCAGGATTGTTTTTTAAAACAGTTTGTGACAGAGCCAACTATGGGAAATAACCTCCTTGACTTGGTTCTTGCCAGTAGGGAAACACTAATTAATAATCTTGAGGTTAATGATGAGCTTGGGGAAAGTGATCACAAATCACTCAGTTTTAATATATCATGGAATTCCCCTAATAATGGCAATCAAGTCTCCGTCCCTGACTTTCGCTTGGTTGATTTCATAGGACTGAAAAATTATTTAGGTGGGCTGAACTGGAATAACCTGACTAAGGGTCAGGTAGGTGGTGATGGTTGCCGATATGACGCTTTCCAGGGCATAGTTCTAGCTGCTCAGCCAAATTATGTTCCAAATAGGGAAATCAGATCAAACAAAAATGATCCTAAATGGATGAACAATAGATTAAAATATCTGATTGGTCAAAAGATAGGCATATATAGGCAAATCAAAAGAGGAGAGGGGCAATTAAGAAATCGGTATATTCAGTTAAAGAGAGAAATAAAAAAGAGAATTAGAAAAGCAAAAAGAGATTATGAGGTTAAAGTTGCAAGAGATTCGAAGACTAACCCAAAAGGATTCTTTCAGGTATACAGAAGTAAGATCAGGGACAAGATAGGCCCACTCAAAAGTTACTCGGGTCAGCTCACTGACAGTGATAAGGAAATGTGTAGAATTTTTAACACATACTTCCTCTCAGTTTTTACACAGGAGGATACCAGCGTTATTCCAGAAATGATAAATTATGTGGAACAGGACGATAATAAACTGTGTACTATTAGGGTCACAAGTGACATGGTCCTTAGGCAAATATATAAATTAAAACCTAACAAATCCCCAGGCCCTGATGAACTGTATGCAAGGGTTCTAAAGGAATGTATAGAGGAGCTTAGCAAACCTTTGGCTAATCTTTTCAATATATCACTACAAACTGGCATGGTGCCAGATAAGTGGAAAATGGCAAATGTGGTACCTATTTTCAAAGCAGGTGACAGGTCCTTAGCTTCGAACTATAGACCAATAAGCCTAACCTCCATAGTGGGAAAATTTATGGAATCAATAATTGCCGAGGCAGTTCGTAGCAACCTTGAAAAACATAAATTAATCAACGAATCTCTGCATGGTTTTACAAAGGGGCGCTCCTGCCTTACGAATTTATTAACTTTTTTCACTAAGGTATTTGAGGAGGTAGATCATGGTAATGAATATGATATTGTGTATATGGACTTCAGTAAGGCTTTTGACAGGGTCCAACATCAGAGACTATTGGGGAAAATTAAGGCACATGGAAAAGGAGGAGAAATTTTTTCCTGGATAGAAGCATGGTTGACAAATAGGCAGCAGTGAGTTTGCATAGATTGGGAGAAATCAGAGTGGGGAAGCGTCAAGAGCGGTTTTCCACAGGGGTCAGTGTTGGGCCCCCTGCTGTTCACAATCTACATAAACGACATAGATGAGGGCATAAAGAGCGACATCAGCAAGTTTGCCGATGACACCAAAATAGGCCGTCGAATTCATTCTGACGAGGACATTAGAGCACTCCAGGAAGATTTGAATAGACTGATGCAGTGGTCGGAGAAGTGGCAGATGCAGTTTAATATAGACAAATGCAAAGTTCTAAATGTTGGATATGACAATAACCATGTCACATATAAACTAAATAATGTAGATCTTAATATTACGGATTGCGAAAAAGATTTAGGAGTTCTGGTTAGCAGTAATCTGAAACCAAGACAACAGTGCATAAGTGTTCGCAATAAAGCTAATAGAATCCTTGGCTTCATATCAAGAAGCATAAATAATAGGAGTCCTCAGGTTGTTCTTCAACTCTATACATCCTTGGTTAGGCCTCATTTAGATTATGCTGCACAGTTTTGGTCACCGTATTACAGAATGGATATCAATGCTCTGGAAGATGTACAAAGGAGGATGACAAAGTTGATCCCATGTATCAGAAACCTTCCCTATGAGGATAGACTAAGGGCCCTGAATCTGCACTCTCTAGAAAGACGTAGAATTAGGGGGGATATGATTGAGGTGTATAAATGGAAGACAGGAATAAATAAAGGGGATGTAAATAGTGTGCTGAAAATATCTAGCCTAGACAGGACTCGCGGCAATTGTTTTAAGTTGGAAAAATTCAGATTCAGGATGGATATAGGAAAGTACTGGTTTGGTAATAGAGTTGTGGATGAGAGGAATAAACTCCCAAGTGCAGTTATAGAGGCCAGAACGTTGTGTAGCTTTAACAATAGGTTGGATAAATACATGAGTGGATGTGGGTGGGTGTGAGTTGGACCTGATAGCTTGTGCTACCAGGTCGGTTGCCGTGTTCCTCCCTTAAATCAATGTGACCTGACCTGACTAGGTTGGGTGCATTGGCTTAAGCCGGTAGGAGACTTGGACCTGTCTCGCATGGACCAGTAGGCCTGCTGCAGTGTTCCTTCGTTCTTATGTTCTTACGTATCCATCAATAAGAGCTGCTGACCGACTGAATAATCCAGGTGCCGTTCAGTATGAAAGATATCTAATAAAACTTTTACATAGATACACCTGGAAGTGATTATAATATCATGAGCACGACATATTTAATTTAAATCCAATGGTACGTAATATGATTCGGGTCAAATCAAAAGGTGGGTGGCAAGCTGGACAGCGCCGCTGAGGACAATAATCGGGATTCATACTCCATTTGCGTTGCCATCATCTAGCTGAGTCACGCTGCTCGAGTTTCTCCTGACGATATCAATGTAGGATGGAAGATTATCACGTGGCGAAGTGCTATTTTCCCAGGATCTTACAACATTCTGTGAAATGCCCTGAGTCTGAGTTAGGTGGAGATTGGATTGCATTTGGTTCTGACCATGGAAGGCTTTGTAACCAGTTCAGGATGCGTTGGGATCTACTGAGCCCCGCTGATCGGTATCAAGAAATGGATAGGACAGAACTCGGCGAGCCGTCCAAAAACGATAAGGGACCTAAAAGGAAAAAGTTACTTAATGTTTATCAAAATAAGAATATAATATTTTGATTAATAAGATTTTGTAAAAAAATGAAGGGGAAAGCTATTGCTAATTTTGCTAAAATAAAATTAATTATTTTTTGTGTTGCGAGGAATCTAACCTCACAGGAACTACAATAGACCAATATACGGTATGTTCATCAATTCCCTTTTGGCTGGCGTCTTCCAGACTGTAATGTCTCTATGTCATGTACAATTCTTCGGAATTCACGTACCGTCTACTGTTACAATATAAAAAATAAAATGAAAAAACTTAACATATCTGTAACGCAGAGAATATGTAAACAGCTAGATGTATTATGTTGGCCGCTCAACCCGACAAAGGTATCCATGTAACTTACACGCTCATGACCCTTAATTAATGCAGACACAAGGAAGAGCTCACAGTTTTTTTTTTTTTAATTTTTATGCAGCAAAATATAAAGCTATGTATGTCCGTGCATGTGAATGTTTGTATGTGTACTTTTGAGTAAATATATGCTAGAATGTATTACGTGTGGTTATAAATGCGTGAATGAACGTATGTTTAATTTTTATATGTACGCATTTGCATACATACATATTCTTATGCTTATGGAGATGTGAACTGATACATGTACATATGAATACATTCATTTACCAAACTGCGGGAGGCCAGGACTCGATCCTACGAACGTTGTACTGCCTCGTGAGACAACACAAGATACGCCATCAACTTTACCACTCAGCCACCGATCCTAGAAGAACCAAGCACACAGCACAAAGCTTATTGAGGCGGGTATTCAAACAGGTGGAGGCTTAAATTAATCCTCGAGATACCACTGCCACGAGTGTCCTCGGACCAAGGCAGAAAATACATAGCTTTGTGCTGTGTGCTTGGTTCTTGTAGGATCGGTGGCTGAGTGGTAAAGGTGATGCTAATGTTGTGTTGTCTAACGAGGCGGTACAACGTTCGTAGGGTCGAGTCCTGACCTGCCACAGTTTGGTAAATGAATTAAAATCACTTGTTTCGTGCTTTCATTGCTACATGAATACATATATGTGTGTGTATGTGTGTGTGTGTGTGTGTACTCACTTAGTTGTAATAATTAGTTGTGGCTGCAGGGATCGAGTCATAACTACTGGCCCCGCCTTTTCACTGGCTGTTATTGGGTCACTCTCCCTGCACTATGAGCTTTATCATACCTCTGCTTAAAGCTATGAATGGATCCTGCCTCCACTACATCGCTTCCCAAACTATTCCAGTTCCTAAGTACCCTGTGACTGAAGAAATACTTCCTAACATCCCTGTGATTCATCTGAGTCTTCAACTTCCAACTGTGTCCCCTTGTGGCTGTGTCACATCTCTGGAACATTCTGTCTTTGTCCACCTTGTCAATTTCTCTTAGTATTTTGCATTTCGTTATTATGTCCCCCCTCTCTCTCCTTTCCTCCTGTCGTCAGGTCGATTTCCCTTAACCTCTCCTCGTAGGATATACCCCTTAGCTCTGGGACTAATCTTATTGCAAACCTTTGCACTTTCTCTAGTTTCTTTAAGTGCTTGGCTAGGTGTGGGTGACAAACTGGTTCGCATACTCCAATATGGGCCTAACCTGCACAGTGTACAGGGGCCTGAACGATTCCCTGTTAAAATGGCGGAATGCTGTTCTTTGGTTTGCTAGGCGCCAATATGCTGCAGCAGTTATTTGATTGATGTGTGCCTCAGGAGATGTGCCTGGTGTTGTAGTCACCCCAGGATCTTTTCCTTGAATAAGGTATGTAGTCTCTGGCCCCCTAAACAGAACTCCGTCTGCGGTCTTCTTTGCCCTTCAGAAATCTTCATGACTTTGCACTAGGTGGGGTTGAATTCCAGGACCCAGTCGCTGGACCAGGCCTGCAGCCTGTCCAGATCCCTTTGTAGTTCTACCTGGTCCTCGTCCGATTGAATTCTTCTCATCAACTTCACATCATCTGAAAACAGGGACGCTTCGGAGTCTAGTCCTTCCATCCCATCGTTCACAAATACCAGAAACAGCACCGGTCATAGGACTGATCCCTGTGGAACCCCACTCGTCACAGGCGCCCACTCTAACATCTCGCCAAGTACCATGACTCGCTGCTGCCATTCTGACAGGTTTTCACTGTTCTATTATATTACCTTCCCTGTTATCCCTGTCTCGTCCTCCAGTTTTTGCACTAAACTCTTGTGTGGACCTGTGTCAAACGCCTTCTTACAGTCCAAGAAGATGCACTCTACCCACCCCTTTCTCTCTCTTGTCTTACTGCTGTCACCATGTCATAGAACTCCAGTAGGTTTGTGACACAGGATTTCCCGTCCCTGTAACCGTGTTGGCTGTTGTTGATAAGATCATTCCTTTCTAGGTGTTTCACCACTCTTTTCCTGATAATCTTCTCCATGACTTTGCATGCTATACACGTCAGTGACACTGGTCTATAGTTTAACGCTTCTTGTCTGTCTCATTTTTTAAAAAATTGGGACTACATTTACTGTCTTCCATACCTCAGGTAATCTCCCTGTTTCGACAGATGTGTTGAATATTGTTGTTAGGGGTACACAGAGCACCTTTGCACCCTCTCTCAGGATCCATGGAGAGATGTTATCCGGCCCCATCGACTTTGAAGTGTGTAGCTCGCTCAGCAGCCTCTTCACTTCTTCCTCTGTTGTATGTATTCTGTCCAACACATGGTGGTGTACCCCACCTCTCTGTCCTTCTGGAGTCCCTTCCGTTTCCTTTGTGAAGACTTTTTAGAATCTCTTGTTGAGTTCCTCATATACTTCGCGGTCGTTTCTTGTGATCTCCCCTCCTTCTTTCCTTAGCCTGATTACCTGGTCCTTGACTGTTGTTTTCCTCCTGATGTGGCTGTATAACAGCTTCGGGTCAGATTTGGCTTTCGCTGCTATGTCATTTTCATACTGTCGTTGAGCCTCCCTTCTTACCTGTACGTATTCATTTCTGACTATAAGACTGCTCTCCTTGTTTTCCTGTGTCCTTTGCCTATGTGTGTGTGTGTGTGTGTTTGTATGCGTGTGTGTTTGTGTGCGTGCGTGCGTGTGTGTGTGTGTGTGTGTGTGTGTGTGTGTGTGTGTGTGTGTGTGTGTGTGTGTGTGTGTGTGTGTGTGTGTGTGTGTGTGTGTGTGAGCGTTTGAGTGACTCACAATCGTAAAGTGTTAATGTTGATATTTTTACGCATAATTGTAATATTATTTTTTCCAATTGAATCGGATGTTTTACACCGATACCGATACCTATACTTTGGCACATTCTTAGTTTGAGATTATCTCAGTATATGTATGTGAGAGTTTTTCAAATGTTTGTAAGAATGTTTGTAAGTGTATAAGTAACAAACGCTTGTAACAATCCACTGGTCATCTCGGACATTTGTGTTCCAGTCTGTGAGATGAGTTACTGTCCACTGGGCTAGTACCACTTATAATAGCATATTTTCTAACCTGCCACGTACTGTAGCACTGTTGAATTGCTCAGCATATGGAGTATCATCTCTCTCATGAAGACATCATTTTTTTCTTCCTTTTTATTTTTGGAAGGTTATAAATGACCATAATTTTTAAAGGGGTGGACCGGTAAGCCAGCGGAAGGCCTCGGTCAGATGACCAAAAGCTCCAAAGGCGGGTCATCATCTGACTAAGACCCGCGTCAGGAAACATTTGTCCTGTTTCCTGACGAACCTTACCTAACCTAACCTAATCTCATGAAGAGCATCACCGTTAATGGTTTTAAACCGACGAGAAGAGACATTTTTTTTAATTCATGGAAATCAATATCACAGTTTTTTTTCATTACTGGAAATCAATATCACAATTTATTTAATAAAATTAGTATGCTAGAAGTTTGAAGCCAATCAGAAGAGGCATTCTCCAGTTATTTCATGGGTTCCATGAATTCCTAATATGTTTCCTTTTTTAATACATATCTGGAGAGTTTATCTGGAGAGTTTATCTGGAGAGAGTTCCGGGGGTCAACGCCCCCGCGGCCCGGTCTGTGACCAGGCCTCCTTAGGTCAGTGTCCCAGGATGCGACCCACACCAATCGACTAACACCCAGGTACCCATTTTACTGATGGGGAACATAGACAACAGGTGGAAAGAAACACGTCCAATGTTTCTACTCTGGCTGGGAATCGAACTCAGGCCCTCACCGTGTGAAGCGAGAGCGTTAACCACCAGGCCACCAGAGCCCGTAAATAAATTATATTTATTAATCACTATCCTATTCAAAGAATGTATCAGCGATTAAAGATGAAAGTCTCTCAAAGAGGAGAATATTCAGGTATATTTGATTGATCAAAAGGGGAAAAATTCCAACTATTTTTCAGACAAAATTGGAAAATGTAACCTGTACTTCACCCCCCTTGTCGAAGTTGATTGCATCGGTGTTAAAGCCAAGAAGAGGATTTTGAAAGTTGCTGTCCTTATTCCAGGAAGCTTAGAATGTAACCTATGATCATATAACTGTGCTCATAGGTCGCCTGTTTATGTCAATAGCTGAATGAACAGTTTCCGTACACCAGCGATGAAATATTGAAGCGATTCAAATGAGGCTTTTTTATGTTATGAATGAAAAAAGAACAAAAATTTGGATAGGAAATAATGAAAATATAAACAAAAAGTCAGGATGCAAATTAGAGGCACTTTTCAGGGAACCTTAACAATTAATGATGATACAAACAGCACAATAAAGAGAAAAAACGAAGATAAAGACAACAAATCAACAGCAACAGAAAGAACAATGGCAAAGTAACAACAACGAAAGAACAATGACAAAAGCAATAACAATAAAAAATAAACAACATTGGCGAAGAATTCGAAAACAATAAAAGATTTAACAGCAAAAACAAGAGCAACAACATTTTTCTTTCGCTGGCTTTCCTGGAGGCAAAACCTGAACTCCAGAGGAATTGTTGACCAGCTTATTGAACTCTGACTAAACAGATTAACTGGGTTCGAAACCGAAAAGGATTACACTGTATGTGCACAGAGAAGCCTGATTCTCTCAGCATATTATATATATATATATATATATATATATATATATATATATATATATATATATATATATATATATATATATATATATATATGTCGTGCCGAATATGTAAAACTGGTCAATTAGCAAGAACTCATTTAAAATTAAGTCCTTTCTAAAATTTTCTCTTACACGTTTAAAGATATATTTTTTTCATTAATGTTGATGTAAAAATTAAGAATTTTGCACCAAAAGGAACTTAGAAAACTTACCTAACCTTATTATAACAAGCGCAATTTATTTTAGCCTAACCCAACTAAATATATTTTAGATTTGTTTACAGTAATTTAATACTAAACAAACACAGTGAAATATATTTTTTTCGTTAAGTTCAGAATGATTTTGGCGAAATTATTGCATACACAAATTTTCACTTGTCCTATATGGCAAGATGATCGTTGCTATTTAAGCCAAGATCGCAAGTTCTGCCTATTCGGCACGACATATATATGTCGGCACGATAGTGTGGGTGCCTCAGAGCTAATTTTATTCTACTTCCCGTTTGGTGTACTAGCCTCCACAAACAGTATACATATATTATTTTTTAGATGAATGGTACAGAGAACCGACACATTGATAAATTAGACACATGTGCAACTCTTGGGTAACTTTATTGAGGAAACGTTTCGCCACACAGTGGCTTCATCAGTCCATACAAAGCAGAATCGTGAAGAACATGAGAAGAATGAGGTAATCAGTCCCTCAACCTTGAGTCGATGTGGTCAGTCCATCAATCTTGAATAGAATACAGCATATGTGCCGAGAAGTACCTTATATATCGTATGCAGGAGAGGTGCAGCAGTCGTAGGTGGTGTCACATTTGTGCAATGTGAAAGTAGGTCGTGCCCAAGGGTAAAACAAGCGAACAATTCCCGAGTATTAAGATCCCAAGAAGTTGCAGTGTCTGACAGGATTCTGACAGGATCTGACAGGATCCTGTCCTGCTTGTACTTGAGCCCTGAATGCCAGACCTTCTTGAAAGCTTTCTCCACGTACTCAGTAACCAGAACCGTTGAGCATCCTTGGGCCTTATCGATTAGAACGTAGTTCAATATGATACTGAGGACTGTTTGCGTCAAGCGGTTTTGGCGGAAGCAAAGTTGTCAGTCAGTCAGGTGGTGGTTAGAGTCTAAATGAGTCCTCAGTCTTGTGTAAATTACTCGTTCAAAGGTCATTCCGAGGGTTTCTAGGAGACCGATAGGTCAAAAGTTCCTTGGGTCAATTGGGTCTTTGTTTGGTTTGGGGATATGTGTGGCAACAGTGGTTTTTGAATAAGGGAGGGAAGTAGCTAGAGGCAAGGCAAGCGTTGTATAAATCAGTAAGAGCGGAAATAACAGAGTCTGGGAGGTAGCGGAGAATATGGTGAGAAAGTTCAAAAACGCCAGGTGCCTTTGGAGGGAAGGTACAAGATTTAACGAGAGGATGAGAGAAAGGTGTGTTGAGGACGTGTTTGGAAGTGAAAGAGGACAGTTGCATAATAGGATGGGTAGGTGAGGTCAGTGAGGGAAGGCCTAATGGAGGAGGAGGAGGAGGAGGAGGCGGAGGTTGAGGGGTAAGACTGTCTCCCCCTTCCCCAAACAGGCGCGCATACACCATGTGCTCGTGTTACAACAATGGAGTGTTTGTTCACCGTGTGTATAGTGTACAGTGCGTAGTATGAGCATGGTATGCGCATAGCACGTGTAGTGTATAGCGGCGTGTCGTTTATAGTGGGGGCTGTGCACAGAGCAGTGGTGTATAGTAACAGGTGCACAGAGCATAGTGGCGCATAGTAACAGGTGCACAGAGCATTGTGTTGTATAGTGACTTGTCCTGGGAGGGAGTGAGTGCCCTACTGCGCCTCATCACACATCTTCCACTCCTCCCTTTCCTCCACCGCCCACCACAAAGGGGGGAGACCCCTCTCCTTTCCCTACCACCACCATGAACCACATGAGGTATGGGCCATGCGCCATTTTCCCTTCAGCCTGGGCTTACCACACAGTTTGAGGTATGGCAGATGATGAAGCCAGCCAGCCACAAAGCCAGGGAAACAGTGCACCCAACAATGAAAGAAGAGGCACATGTCAGGTGTGCGGAGAGTTTCGAGCACGCAACAGGGATGGTCGCATTCGTGCACACAATGGGTGTGCAGGATCACATATGCCCCCAGCACAGAGCAGCCCACAGCCTCCACAGGCAGATGACAATTCCAATGGCAACCTCCTCACTTGTGATAACCTTCTGTTGGCATTCAAATCCACTGCAAACAGTACCCTATCCCACATCCCTAAAGCGGCTCGCCCATATGCAGCAGGGAAATTCACAGACCTTCTCAAGCAGGTGAATGGAGGTTCCACCAACTTAGAAGCCCGAGGCACCATCCAAGCATGGCGCAACCTGCTCCTGTTCGGCAATGTCTGTCTTGCAGTTCCTGAGAGACGAGGCAAACTGCTAACCACGTCAGTTATCAAGGCAGTGAGCAACTACCCAAGAACGGATAATTGTGTCCCTCTGCCCCACCATCGCAGGAATCAAAAAGGTAGACCCAAGAAAAGTCCCACTGAAAACGAGAAAATTTGCGAACAGGTTAGCAAAAAAATTGAAGAAGGTAACACAGTGGGAGCAATCCGAATAATTACAAGTGACGACACTGTAGCCCCCAAAGATGAGACCACTGCCCAAGCACTAAGAGACAAGCATCCAACCAGGGACACCATAGCCATCATCAACAACCCTGAGGAAGACCCCATCACTGAACAATTAATTTTGCCTGAATCGGAAGTCTATAAGGCGATTGTGTCATTTCCTGCAGGATCTGCAGGAGGTTACACTGGAATTCGACCTCAGCACCTCAAGGAGATGGCAAATCCAGTACTTGGTTCATCTGCATCAGTTCTTCTCACCAAGATAACAACTTTCGTCAACAACTGCCTGGCTGGGCGAATCCCAGAAGAAATTAAACCTTTCTTTTTTAGAGCTTCACTGTGTGCCTTGAAGAAGAAGGATGGGGGAATCACACCCATTGCCATTGGAAACACCCATCGCCGTCTGGTTGCCAAAGCAGCAGTAAGAAACATTCGCCTAGAAGCTGCCAGTTTACTCCAGCCACACCAACTGGGCTTTGGGGTCCCTCAAGGCAGTGAAGCTGCAGCTCATGTGGCAAGGGCCTACATCAGGGACCTACCAGAAGACAAGGCCTTAGTCAAACTTGATTTTAGAAATGCCTTTAATATGGTAAAGAGAAATGCTGTCTTGCCAGCTGTTCGGGATCGCTTCCCCAGTCTTTTTCCCTTCATTTCAGCCGGCTACAGCAAACCCTCAATTCTTTTGTTTGGAGAACATGAAATTCTCTCATCAGAAGGTGTTCAGCAGGGTGACCCACTAGCTCCACTTCTCTTTTGCTTGGCAGTAAGAGAACTAACTTCCAGCCTATGCAGCGAGCTCAACATCTGGTACCTGGATGATGGCACTCTGGCAGGTACTGAAGAGTCCCTGGTAGGGGACCTACAACTGGTGAAAACACAGGGAGAAATCATCACAGCAAACCAGGAAATAATCAATGCTGTGCGAAGAATCCTCCCAGAAGTCTCTACTACCACTCTGTCCAACAGTACCCTCTTGGGAGCACCGCTGGGTCACCAGGCCATCGACACAGTCCTCAAGGACAAATTGAATGACCTGATGAGAATGGAGGAGAGAATAAGCGATCTTGATGCCCATGATGCTCTGTATCTCCTCACAAGGTGCCTTACTATTCCAAGACTCACTTACTTCCTCAGGTGTGCACCCTCTTTTGACAACCCAACACTTGACGAATGTGACGCACACCTGAGGTCAACCCTTAAGAAGGCACTGAACCTGTCACTAGAGGATGAGCAATGGGATCAAACAACCCTCCCAGTGCGACTGGGAGGTATAGGGGTGCGCAAAGCAACGCATGTTGCTTTACCTGCTTTTCTGTCCTCGTGTTTGGCTTCCAGTGCATTAGTCAAGAAGATTGTTCCCGAACGCTTGAGAGACATGGTAGGTGCTCAAGTCCCCAGGTTTACTGAAGCAGCGATTCAGTGGGACACCCTTACAGATTCCTCCAGTAGACCAGCTCCTCCCAAAGAACACAAACAGTCCCACTGGGACAAACCGATCATGGAAAAAATCGCCAACACAATGCTCTCCAACACCTCAGGAAAGGACAAAGCTCGTCTCCTGGCAGTGAAGGCACCACACTCAGGAGATTTCCTGTTTGCTGTTCCCAATTCCTCCTTGGGCACTCGACTAGACCCACAGGCCATTCAGATTGGTGTTGCTCTCCGCCTAGCCGCCCCCATCCTCACCTAACATAGGTGTATTTGCGGCAGGGCGACAGCTGATCAATTCGGACTTCATGGTCTCGTGTGTCACACAGCAGAAGGGAAGTATGCCAGGCATGAGGAGGTCAATGACATCATAAAGAGAAGCCTCGCCACAGCCCGTTGCCCAGCTCAACAGGAACCCCAAGTGCAGAGGTCTGACGGAAGTCTAAAGCGTCCTGATGGAGCCACTATGCTACCTTGGAAGGATGGAAAGCAGATTGCCTGGGACTACACATGCGCCGCCACATTGGCAGACACCTACTTGCCATACTCTGTAGTGGAAGGGGGAGGAGCTGCCAGCCACAGGGAGACTCAGAAGATCCGCAAATATGAAGACCTTCCCCCTAGCTATAACTTCATCCCAAAAGGGTCGGAGACCCTTGGAGCATGGGGCAAGAGTGCTTTAAAGTTCCTAATAGAGCTGGGTGAAAAGCTCATCATAGAAACCAAGGACCACAGGGCGACCAGCTTCCTCTTTCAGAGACTCAGTGTTGCGATCCAGAGAGGAAATGCCTGCAGCATTCTGGGCACGCGGCCCACCGCCGGGGAGCTGGACGAAGTATTCGAGATGTAGCGCTGAGTTGCCTATGTTGTTTTACTTTGTATCGTATTTTTGTGAATGTTTTGTCAATGTATTTTGTCTTTAAATAAAATATATATATATAATATAGGGGGTGGTAGGAGAAATTTTTCAAACAGCTTCAGGGAGAATCTTGAGTTTTCCCTGAAGCAAGTTTATTCTTTTCTCTGAGGATGAGGGTCCCTACGATAGTTCTAGAGGTGGTACCTAATAAAATATATATATATGTATATATATATATATATATATATATATATATATATACATATATATATATATATATGTGTATACATATATATGTCGTGCCGAATATGTAAAACTGGTCAATTAGCAAGAACTCATTTAAAATTAAGTCCATTCTGAAATTTTCTCTTATATGTTTAAAGATATATTTTTTTCACTAATGTTAATGTAAAAATTTTTAATTTTGCATCAAAAGAATCTTAGAAAACTTACCTAACCTTATTATAAAAAGAGCAATTTATTTTAGCCTAACCCAACTAAATATATTTTAAATACGTTTACAATAATTTAGTACTAAACAAACACAATCAAATATATTTTTTTCGTTAGGTTCAGAATGATTTTGGCGAAATTATTGCATACACAAATTTTCACTTGTCCTATATGGCAAGATGAGCGTTGCTATTTAAGCCAAGATCGCAAGTTCTGCCTATTCGGCACGACATATATATATATATATATATATATATATATATATATATATATATATATATATATATATATATATTGCCGGGAGCAATGGGCTAGTAACCCCTTCTCCTGTATACATTTACTAAAAAAGAGAAGAAGAAAAACTTTATAAAATTGGGATGCTTAAATGTGCGTGGATGTAGTGCGGATGACAAGAAACAGATGATTGCTGATGTTATGAATGAAAAGAAGTTGGATGTCCTGGCCCTAAGCGAAACAAAGCTGAAGGGGGTAGGAGAATTTCAGTGGGGGGAAATAAATGGGATTAAATCTGGAGTATCTGAGAGAGTTAGAGCAAAGGAAGGGGTAGCAGTAATGTTAAATGATCAGTTATGGAAGGAGAAAAGAGAATATGAATGTGTAAATTCAAGAATTATGTGGATTAAAGTAAAGGTTGGATGCGAGAAGTGGGTCATAATAAGTGTGTATGCACCTGGAGAAGAGAGGAATGCAGAGGAGAGAGAGAGATTTTGGGAGATGTTAAGTGAATGTATAGGAGCCTTTGAACCAAGTGAGAGAGTAATTGTAGTAGGGGACCTGAATGCTAAAGTAGGAGAAACTTTTAGAGAGGGTGTGGTAGGTAAGTTTGGGGTGCCAGGTGTAAATGATAATGGGAGCCCTTTGATTGAACTTTGTATAGAAAGGGGTTTAGTTATAGGTAATACATATTTTAAGAAAAAGAGGATAAATAAGTATACACGATATGATGTAGGGCGAAATGACAGTAGTTTGTTGGATTATGTATTGGTAGATAAAAGACTGTTGAGTAGACTTCAGGATGTACATGTTTATAGAGGGGCCACAGATATATCAGATCACTTTCTAGTTGTAGCTACACTGAGAGTAAAAGGTAGATGGGATACAAGGAGAATAGAAGCATCAGGGAAGAGAGAGGTGAAGGTTTATAAACTAAAAGAGGAGGCAGTTAGGGTAAGATATAAACAGCTATTGGAGGATAGATGGGCTAATGAGAGCATAGGCAATGGGGTCGAAGAGGTATGGGGTAGGTTTAAAAATGTAGTGTTAGAGTGTTCAGCAGAAGTTTGTGGTTACAGGAAAGTGGGTGCAGGAGGGAAGAGGAGTGATTGGTGGAATGATGATGTAAAGAGAGTAGTAAGGGAGAAAAAGTTAGCATATGAGAAGTTTTTACAAAGTAGAAGTGATGCAAGAAGGGAAGAGTATATGGAGAAAAAGAGAGAGGTTAAGAGAGTGGTGAAGCAATGTAAAAAGAGAGCAAATGAGAGAGTGGGTGAGATGTTATCAACAAATTTTGTTGAAAATAAGAAAAAGTTTTGGAGTGAGATTAACAAGTTAAGAAAGCCTAGAGAACAAATGGATTTGTCAGTTAAAAATAGGAGAGGAGAGTTATTAAATGGAGAGTTAGAGGTATTGGGAAGATGGAGGGAATATTTTGAGGAATTGTTAAATGTTGATGAAGATAGGGAAGCTGTGATTTCGTGTATAGGGCAAGGAGGAATAACATCTTGTAGGAGTGAGGAAGAGCCAGTTGTGAGTGTGGAGGAAGTTCGTGAGGCAGTAGGTAAAATGAAAGGGGGTAAGGCAGCCGGGATTGATGGGATAAAGATAGAAATGTTAAAAGCAGGTGGGGATATAGTTTTGGAGTGGTTGGTGCAATTATTTAATAAATGTATGGAAGAGGGTAAGGTACCTAGGGATTGGCAGAGAGCATGCATAGTTCCTTTGTATAAAGGCAAAGGGGATAAAAGAGAGTGCAAAAATTATAGGGGGATAAGTCTGTTGAGTGTACCTGGTAAAGTGTATGGTAGAGTTATAATTGAAAGAATTAAGAGTAAGACGGAGAATAGGATAGCAGATGAACAAGGAGGCTTTAGGAAAGGTAGGGGGTGTGTGGACCAGGTGTTTACAGTGAAACATATAAGTGAACAGTATTTAGATAAGGCTAAAGAGGTCTTTGTGGCATTTATGGATTTGGAAAAGGCGTATGACAGGGTGGATAGGGGGGCAATGTGGCAGATGTTGCAAGTGTATGGTGTAGGAGGTAGGTTACTGAAAGCAGTGAAGAGTTTTTACGAGGATAGTGAGGCTCAAGTTAGAGTATGTAGGAAAGAGGGAAATTTTTTCCCAGTAAAAATAGGTCTTAGACAAGGATGTGTGATGTCACCGTGGTTGTTTAATATATTTATAGATGGGGTTGTAAGAGAAGTAAATGCGAGGGTCTTGGCAAGAGGCGTGGAGTTAAAAGATAAAGAATCACACACAAAGTGGGAGTTGTCACAGCTGCTCTTTGCTGATGACACTGTGCTCTTGGGAGATTCTGAAGAGAAGCTGCAGAGATTGGTGGATGAATTTGGTAGGGTGTGCAAAAGAAGAAAATTAAAGGTGAATACAGGAAAGAGTAAGGTTATGAGGATAACAAAAAGATTAGGTGATGAAAGATTGAATATCAGATTGGAGGGAGAGAGTATGGAGGAGGTGAACGTATTCAGATATTTGGGAGTGGACGTGTCAGCGGATGGGTCTATGAAAGATGAGGTGAATCATAGAATTGATGAGGGAAAAAGAGTGAGTGGTGCACTTAGGAGTCTGTGGAGACAAAGAACTTTGTCCTTGGAGGCAAAGAGGGGAATGTATGAGAGTATAGTTTTACCAACGCTCTTATATGGGTGTGAAGCGTGGGTGATGAATGTTGCAGCGAGGAGAAGGCTGGAGGCAGTGGAGATGTCATGTCTGAGGGCAATGTGTGGTGTGAATATAATGCAGAGAATTCGTAGTTTGGAAGTTAGGAGGAGGTGCGGGATTACCAAAACTGTTGTCCAGAGGGCTGAGGAAGGGTTGTTGAGGTGGTTCGGACATGTAGAGAGAATGGAGCGAAACAGAATGACTTCAAGAGTGTATCAGTCTGTAGTGGAAGGAAGGCGGGGTAGGGGTCGGCCTAGGAAGGGTTGGAGGGAGGGGGTAAAGGAGGTTTTGTGTGCGAGGGGCTTGGACTTCCAGCAGGCATGCGTGAGCGTGTTTGATAGGAGTGAATGGAGACAAATGGTTTTTAATACTTGACGTGCTGTTGGAGTGTGAGCAAAGTAACATTTATGAAGGGATTCAGGGAAACCGGCAGGCCGGACTTGAGTCCTGGAGATGGGAAGTACAGTGCCTGCACTCTGAAGGAGGGGTGTTAATGTTGCAGTTTAAAAACTGTAGTGTAAAGCACCCTTCTGGCAAGACAGTGATGGAGCGAATGATGGTGAAAGTTTTTCTTTTTCGGGCCACCCTGCCTTGGTGGGAATCGGCCAGTGTGATAATAAAAAAAAAATAAAATAATAATGTATATATATATATATATATGTATATATATATATATATATATATATGTATATATATATATACATACTATATATATATATATATATATATATATATATATATATATATATATATATATATATATATATATATATATATATATATATATATATATATATATATATATATATATATATATATATATATATATATATATATATATATATATATATATATATGTCGTGCCGAACAGGCAGAAATTGCAATCTTGGCTTAAATAGCAACGTTCATCTTGCCATATAGAACATGTGAAAATTTTGTAAGCAATAATTTCGCCAAAATCATTCAGAACCTAACGAAAAAAATACATTTCACTGTGTTTGTTTAGTATTAAATTATTGTAAACGTATCTAAAATATATTTAGTTGGGTTAGGCTAAAATAAATTGTTCTTGTTTTAATAAGGTTAGGTAAGTTTTCTAAGATTCTTTAGGTGAAGAATTATTATTTTTTACATTATCATTAATGAAAAAAAATTATCTTTAAATGTATAAGAGAAAATTTTAGAAAGAACTTTATTTTAAATGAGTTCTTGCTAATTGACCAGTTATATATATATATATATATATATATATATATATATATATATATATATATATATATATATATATATATATATATATATATATATATATATATACAAGGAATTCGCAAGAGCAGGCGAAATATGCACAAACACTGATCTCTGGCTGAAGGAGACTCGAACCTACGAACCTTGGAACAAGGTACGCAGTGCTTTACCAATCTACCCACACTGGACAAATACCTTGGAGTCCAGCTTGCACTAGACTTTGATCCAAGGCAACCAGCTTTCAGGGAGAAAGCTTACAGTTTTCATCTCATCCCCTGCATGAATCAGCCTTACTAGAGATATTAACAATGCAAGGGATTCGCAAGAGCAGGCTTTTGACTTCCGTCAGACCTCTGTAATTGAAGTTCCCGTTGAGATGGGCAACGGGCTGTGGCGAGGATTCTCTTTATGATGTCATTGACCTCCTTATGTCTGGCATACATTCCTTCTAGGTGTATCTAACGAAACCATGAAGTTCGAATTGATCAGCTGTCACCCTGCCGCAAATACACCTATGTTCGGTGAGCATGGGGGCGGCTAGGCGAAGAGCAACACCAGTCTGAATGGCCTCTGGGTTGAGTCGAGTGCCCAGGGAGGAATTGGGAACAGCTAGAATGAGTGTGGTGCCTTCACTGCCATGAACCGAACTTTTTTCTTTCCTGAAGCGTTGGTGAGCGTTGTGTTGGCGTTGTTTTCCATGATCGGTTTGTACCAGTGGGACTGTTTGTGCCCAGTGGGAGGAGCTGGTCTACTGGAGGAGTCTGTAAGGGTGTCCCACCGCATCGCTGCCTCAGTAAACCTCGGGTCTTGAGCTCCTACCACGTCTCTCAAGCGTTCAGGGGCAATATTCTTGAATAGTGCACTGAAAACCAAACACAAAGACAGAAAAGCAGGTAAAGCTACATGCGTTGCTTTGCGCACCCCTATACCTCCCAGTCGCACTGGGAAGGTTGCCTGATCCCATTGCTCATCCTCTAGTGACAGGTTCAGGGCCTTCTTAAAGGTTGATCTCAGGTGTGCGTCATATTCGTCGAGTGTTGGGTTGTCAAAAGGCGGTACACTCCTCACGAAGTGAGTCTTGGCATAGTAAGATACCTTGTGAGGAGATACAGAGCATCATTGGCATCAAGTTTACTTATTCTCTTCTCCATTCTCATCAGATCATTCAATTTTTTCTTGAGGACAGTGTTGATGGCCTGGTGACCCAGTGGTGCTCCCAAGAGGGTACTGTTGGACAGAGTGGTAGTAGAGACTTCCGGGAGGATTCTTCTCACGGTATTGATTATTTCCTGGTTTGCTGTGATGATTTCACACTTGGAGGGATTGAAGATGAGTCCCAAGTCTTCTACCTGTGTTTTCACCAGTTGTAGGTCCTCTAACAGGGACTCTTCAGTACCTGCCAGAGTGTCATCATCCAAGTACAAGATGTTGAGCTCCCTCTGTAGGCTGGAAGTTAGTTCTCTCACTGCCAAGCAGAAGAGAAGTGGAGAGAGTGGGTCACCCTGCTGAACATCCTCTGATGAGAGAATTTCATGTTCTCCAAACATAAGAATTGAGGGTTTGCTGTAGCCGGCTGAAATGAAGGGAAAAAGGATGGGAACCGATCCGAAACTGCCGGCAAGACAACACCTCTCTTCACCAAATTATAGGCATTTCTAAAAATCAAGTTTGACAACAGCTTTGTCTTCTGGCAAGTCCCCGATGAAGGCCCTTGCCGCATGAACTGCGGCTTCACTGCCTTGAGAGACCCCAAAGCCCAGTTGGGGTGGCTGGAGTGAAGTGGCAGCTTCTTGGCGAATGTTTCTTAATGCTGCTTTGGCAACGAGACGGTGAAGAGTGTTACCAACAGCAATGGGTCTGATTCCTCCATCTTTCTTCTTCAAAGCACATATTGAGGCTCCATAAAAGAATGGTTTAATTTCTTCTGGGATTCGCCCAGCCAGGCAGTTGTTGACGAAAGTTGTTAACTCGGTGAGAAGAATTGATGCAGATGTACCTAGTACTGGATTTACCATCTCTTTGAGGTTTGTGGCCGAATTAAAGTGTAACCTCCTGCAGATCCTGCTGGAAATGACATAATCGTCTTATAGACTTTTGATTCTGGCAAAATTAATTGTTCAGTGATGGGTCTTCCTCAGTTTTGTTGTTGATGGCTATGGTGTCGCTGTTTGCATGCTTGTCTCTTAGTACTTGGGCTGTGGTCTCATCTTTAGGGGCTACAGTGTCGTCACTTGCAATTATTCTGATTGCTCCCACTGTGTTACCTTCTTCGATTTTTTTGCTAACCTGTGCACAAATTTTCTCATTTTCAGTGGAACTTTTCTTGGTTCTACCTCTGTGATTCCTGCGATGAAGGGGCAGAGGGACAGAATTATCCGTTCTTGGGTAGTTGTGCACTGCCTTGATGACTGATGTGGTTAGCAGTTTACCTCGTCTTTCAGGAACTGCAAGACAGACATTGCCGAACAGTAGTAGGTAGTAGGTTGCGCCATGCTTTGATGGCGCCTCGAGCTTCTAAGTTGGTTGAACCTCGGTTCACCTGTGAATTTCCCTGCTGCATATGGGCGAGCCGCTTTAGGGATGTGGGATAGGGTACTGCTAGCAGTGGATTTGAATGCCAGCAGAAGGTTATTGCAAGTGAGGAGGTTGCCACTGTAATTGTCATCTGCCTGTGGAGGCTGTGTGCTGCTGTCTGCTGGGGGCATATGTGATTCTGCACACCCATTGTGTGCACGAATGCGGCCATCCCTGTTGCGTGCTCGAAACCCTCCACACACCTGACATTTGCCTCTTCTTTCATTGTTGGGTGCACTCTTTTCCTGGCTTTGTGCATGGCTGGCTGCATCATCTGCCATACCTCAAACTGTGTGGTAAGCCCAGGCTGAAGAGAAAATGGCGCATGGCACATACCGCATGTGGTTCATGGTAGTGGTGGGGGGGGGGGGAGGAGAGAGGTCTCCTGTCCTTGTGCCTTGCGGGGTGGTGGAGGAAAGGGAGGTGTGGAAGATGTGTGGGGAGGCAGAGTAGGGCAATCACTCCGTCTCATATATATATATATATATATATATATATATATATATATATATATATATATATATATATATATATATATATATATATATATATATATATATATATATATATATATATATATATATATATATATATATATATATATATATATATATATATATATATATATATATATATATATATATATATATATATATATATATATATATATATATATATTTATATATATATATATATATATATATATATATATATATATATATATATATATATATATATATATATATATATATATATATATATATATATATATATATATATATATATATATGTCGTGCCGAATATGTAAAACTGGTCAATTAGGAAGAACTCAATTAAACTTAAGTCCTTTCTGAAATTTTCTCTTATACGTTTAAAGATATATTTTTTTCATTAATGTTGATGTAAAAATATTAATTTCATCAGAGGATAAATCAGAAAATTTTTCAAAGTTACAAAAGGCCTTTGCAATTTCAACATTATTAAGTTTTTTTGAAGTTGCAAGACTTAGGCCAAAACCTAGAGCAGCAGTTGTATGTTTGTCTAAAATTTCATCTGATAAGTTAATTACAAAATTGTTATTAGCATGCTTTGTCCAATCACTATTTTCAATTAAAATGTCTAATTTTCTTTGTAGTTTGCTCTTGAGTTCATTACAAATTCATTCCATCAGAATGGAAACACAGTATGTTGGATCATTGCTATAATAAACTCAGAAGAATTTGTAATGAACTCAAGAGCAAACTACAAAGAAAATTAGACATTTTAATTGAAAATAGTGATTGGACAAAGCATGCTAATAACAATTTTGTAATTAACTTATCAGATGAAATTTTAGACAAACATACAACTGCTGCTCTAGGTTTTGGCCTAAGTTTTGCAACTTCAAAAAAAATTAATAATGTTGAAATTGCAAAAGCCTTTTGTAACTTTGAAAAATTTTCTGATTTATCCTCTGATGAAATTAATATTAGTAAAGGAATGGTGTATAGCTCTATGTTAAAACCAAACATTCCCAATTGCCCTCAAAGATTCTTTAAGTCTTATGATACACTTAATAACAATAAAAATTTGCGCCTTACTAAAGCAGACAAAATAAATGCAATAGTAATTATGAAAGAAAATGATTACCAAGAAAAAATGAATAATCTCTTAGATGATACTGAAACCTATTCTAAACTTAGGAAAAATCCCCTAGAAACCGTTAACAGCAATTTCAATAAAACAATAAAACTTCTACTGAAAGGCAAAGATGAATTAGTCAAACAATTTACTTCCACTAATCCATCTTTGCCTTACATGTATGGACTAATAAAAGCACACAAACCAGGGAATTCAGTCAGACCAATTATTAGCTCCATAGGATCAGTTTCATATAAATTATCAAAATGACTTGTTGATATTTTGAGCCCTATTGTTGGCAAAATTTCTAACTTTAATGCTAAAAACAACATAGACCTGGTTGATAAATTAAGCTCCTTGACTGACTTAAATGATTTTAACATGGTTAGTTTTGATGTTACTTCCTTGTTTTCGAAAGTTCCTGTTGATGATTTATTAAGTTTCTTATCTGAAGAACTCGTTAACTATGATTTACCATTGCCAGTTCCTACTATCATTAAACTTATTAAACTTTGCATTGTTGATGCAAAATTTGTATTTAATGATAAATTTTACACTCAGAAGTTTGGTATGGCAATGGGAAATCCTCTTTCACCTGTTCTTAGTAACCTATACATGGAATTTTTTGAAACAAGGTTACTTAACACAATCCTCCCTAATAGAGCTAAATGGTTCAGATATGTTGATGATATTTTGTGTCTTATGCCCAAAAATGTTTCAGTATACCATCATCAACCACGACCATCAAGGACATCACCAGTAGTAGACAGGACAAGCCTCCATCCTCTGCAGGGGTATACATAATCCCTTGTAATGACTGCAACAAGTTATACGTGGGCGAAACATCAAGGGACCTCCAAACACGTATTTCAGAACACCAATACGCAAGCAGGTCTGACGACACAAGGAATGCCTGCGTACAACACCGTAATTCACACAACCACTTGATAAACTACAGAAACTCAAGACTTATCGCCACAGAAGACAACACTCAATACCAAAGAATCCTGGAATCATCACTTATTTCTATATCCGACAACTTCAACCAGAATAGTGGCTTCTATAACATAGCTGAACCACTTGCCAAGAAACTTCTTCGTCGCTATCCCACATAAGAGCACTGTAGAAGGTCTGCTCACAAACTTGTCCAATCTCCTTTCCAAGCTACCCAAGTTTTTAGACTCTATAACCCCACTCGGTACATCATCAGATGCAACATTCTTCACCTGACCTCAGCATTCTGAACCGGACTATAAATTCTCGCGTTCCTTCCACCCCAGGTAGTTCTGTTTGTGACTTGAAAAAGCCCACTGTGTGGGCGAAACGTAGTCAATAAAGGATCACATTATACTGCATTTGTGTTTATATTGCCATTGTGTCGGTATTTTATACCATTTATTTCCACAGCAATGCCTAAGCGTACGTAATAAGGCAAATAGATTACTGGGATTTATATCAAGAAGTGTAAGCAACAGAAGTCCAGAGGTCATACTGCAGCTTTATACATCATTAGTAAGGCCTCACCTAGATTATGCAGCTCAATTCTGGTCTCCATATTACAGAATGGACATAAATTCGTTAGAAAACATTCAGCGTAGGATGACTAAATTAATACATAGCATTAGAAATCTTCCTTATGAAGAAAGATTGAAGACTCTTAAGTTACATTCACTTGTTAGACGAAGAATGAGGGGAGACCTGATCGAAGTGTATAAGTGGAAGATAGGTATTAACAAAGGGGATATTAACAAGGTCTTGAGGATATCTCTCCAAGAGAGAACCCGCAGTAATGGATTTAAATTGGATAAGTTTAGATTTAGAAAGGACATAGGAAAGTATTGGTTTGGAAATAGGGTAGTTGATGAGTGGAACAGTCTACCTAGTTGGGTTATTGAGGCTAGGACTTTGGGTAGTTTCAAATTTAGGTTGGATAAGTACATGAGTGGGAGGAGTTGGATTTGAGTGGGACTAGCACATCGGAGCTTGTTTCTTGGGTGGCATTGAAAGTTGGGTTGGTCAAATGTTTGTTAGTGGGATGAATTGTAAAGGACCTGCCTAGTATGGGCCAACAGGCCTGCTGCAGTGTTCCTCCTTTCTTATGTTCTTATGTTCTTATGTTCAATGTTCCATGACTCAATGTACCATCACTCAGTGTACCATAACTCAATGTTCCAACACTCAATGTACCATCATTAACTGTACCATAAATCAGTGTACTATCACTCAATGTACCATCACTCAGTGTACCTTCAACGTATCATCATTCAGTGTACCTTCACAGAATACGCCATCACTCAATTTACCCTCACTCAGTGTACCATCGCTCAGCGTACCATTACTCTATATACCATTACTCAATGCACCATCACTCACTACACCATCATCAATGTACTATCACTCAGCATACCAACACTCAATGCACCATCACTCACTACACCATCATCAATGTACTATCACTCAGCATACCAACACTCAATGCACCATCACTCATTGTACCATCATCAATGTACCATCACTCAGTGTAGCATCACTCAACACACTATTACTCAGTGTACCATCACTCAGTGTACCATCACTCAGTGTACCATCATCAATGTACAGTCATCAATGTACCATCACTCATTGTACCATCACTCAATGTACCAACTCTTAACACACCATCACTCAGTGTACCATCAGTGTACCATAACTCAGTGTACTATTATTCAGTGTACCATCATTCAGTGTACCATCATTCAGTTTCTCATCACTCAATGCATCATCAGTCAATTTACCATCACTCAGTGTACCATCTTTATTATACCATCACTCAGTGTACCATCACTCAATGCACCATCATGCAGTTTCCTCATTCTACGTATCATTACTCTATGTTCTATGACTCAATGTATCATCACTCAGTGTACCATCATCAATGTACCATTACTAAGTGTACTATCAGTCAATGCAACATCACTCAGTGCATCATCACTCATTGTGTCATCACTCAGTGTACCCTCACTCAATATTCTATCAATCAATGTAAGATCACTCAGTGTACCATCGTCAAAGTACCATCACTAAGTGTATCATCGCTCAATGTACCAACACTCAATGCACCATCACTCAGTGCACCTTCTTCAATGTACCATCACTCAGCATGCCATCACTCAATGCACCATCACTCAGTGTACCATCATCAATGTACCATCATTCAGCGTAGCATCACTCAATGCATTATTACTCAATGTACCATCACGTAGTGTTCCATCATCAATGTACCATCATCAATGTACCATTATTCAGTGTACCATCACTCACTACACTATCACTAAGTGTACCTTCATTCAGTGTACCGTAACTCAGTGCATCATCATTCAGCGTACCATCATTCAATGTCCCATCACACAGTACACTATCACACAATGTTCCATCACTCAGTGTACCACCACTTAATGTACTATCACTCAGTGTACTATCACTCAATGTACCGTCACTCAGTGTACAATCACTCAGTGGAGCATGAATAAGTGTTCCATCAATCAGTGTACCATCAATCAGTGTACCATCAATCAGTGTGCCATCAACCCAAGTTCCACCACCCTGTGTAGTACCACCATTTGGCTCAACCAGTCATTGCACCACCACTCGGTGCACCAGCACCATATGGTTCCACTAGTCAGTGTACCACCATTTTGTGCATCATTGCAAAGGCCAACCGGGGACCCCCAACTAATGCAACGTTACACAGTGCACCCCCAGTGGTATCACTACACACTGTGCAATCATTAGCAAATGCATGACAATCCAGGTTACCACTAGACACTAAAACCAGTGAACTAGATAGTTTACAAGTATCCAGTGCACCACCACCAAGTATATTAGAAACCCAATATATATTCACGCAGTGCACCACCCGTCAGTGCACCATAAAGCAGTGCAACACCATCCATTGCATTACCACGTATAGCACCTCACCTCAATGAACCACCACCCAGTGCAACACTAATCGGTAAACCACCGAGCAGAGTATCCTCATCCAGTGACCCATCACTTAGTGCACCATTTCCCACAGTACCACCGCCCAGTGGACCACCACCCAGTGGACCACCACCCAGTGGACCACCACCCAGTGGACCACCACCCAGTGAACCACCACCCAGTGAACCACCACCCAGTGGACCACCACCCAGTGGACCACCACCCAGTGGACCACCACCCAGTGGACCACCACCCAGTGAACCACCACCCAGTGAACCACCACCCAGTGAACCACCACCCAGTGGACCACCACCCAGTGGACCACCACCCAGTGGACCACCACCCAGTGGACCACCGCCCAGTGGACCACCACCCAGTGGACCACCACCCAGTGGACCACCACCCAGTGAACCACCACCCAGTGAACCACCACCCAGTGGACCACCACCCAGTGGACCACCACCCAGTGGGCCACCACCCAGTGGACCACCACCCAGTGAACCACCACCCAGTGCACCACCACCCAGTGCACCACCACCCAGTGGACCACCACCCAGTGGACCACCACCCAATGGACCACCACCCAGTGAACCACCACCCAGTGAACCACCACCCAGTGGACCACCACCCAGTGAACCACCACCCAGTGGACCACCACCCAGTGGACCACCACCCAGTGCACCACCACCACCCAGTGCACCACCACCCAGTGGACTACCACCAGTGAACCACCACCCAGTGAACCACCACCCAGTGGACCACCACCCAGAGCACCACCACCCAGTGCACCACCACCCAGTGCACCACCACCCAGTGAACCACCACCCAGAGCACCACCACCCAGTGCACCACCACCCAGTGCACCACCACCCAGTGGACCACCACCCAGTGGACCACCACCCAGTGGACCACCTCCTAGTGGACCACCACCCAGTGGACCACCACCCAGTGGACCACCACCAAGTGAACCACCACCCAGTGGGCCACCACCCAGAGCACCACCACCCAGTGCACCACCACCCAGTGAACCACCACCCAGAGCACTACCACCCAGTGCACCACCACTAAGTGCACCACCACCCAGTGGACCACCACCCAGAGCACCACCACCCAGTGCACCACCACCCAATGCACCACCACCCAGTGGACCACCACCCAGTGGACCACCACCCAGTGGACCACCTCCTAGTGGACCACCACCCAGTGGACCACCACCCAGTGGACCACCACCAAGTGAACCACCACCCAGTGGACCACCAACCAGTGGACCACCACCCAGTGGACCACCACCCAGAGCACCACCACCCAGTGCACCACCACCCAGTGAACCACCACCCAGTGAACCACCACCCAGAGCACTACCACCCAGTGCACCACCTCTAAGTGCACCACCACCCGGTGGACCAACACCCAGTGGACCACCACCCAGTGGACCACCTCCTAGTGGACCACCACCCAGTGGACCACCACCCAGTGGACCACCACCCAGTGGACCACCACCCAGTGAACCACCGCCCAGTGGACCACTACCCAGTGCACCACCACCCAGTGAACCACCACCCAGTGGACCACCACCCAGTGGACCACCACCCAGTGGACCACCACCCAGTGGACCACCACCCAGTACACCACCACCCAGTGGACCACCACCCAGTGCACCACAACCCAGTGCACCACCACCCAGTGCACCACCACCCAGTGCACCACCACCCAGTGCACCACCATCCAATGCACCACCATCCAGTGCACCACCACCCAGTACACCACCACCCAGTGCACCACCACCCAGTGCACCACCATCCAGTGCACCACCACCTAGTGCACCACCACCCAGTACACCACCACCCAGTGCACCACCACCATGTGCACCTCCAATAAGCGCATTACCATAACATATGCAAAATCTTTTTGACACAGCTTAACGAATGTGTTTAACTTCTTATAATACTTTTAGAAACATAAAATAAATTAAAATAAAAATGTAAATATCATTTAGGAACATACATTATTTACAAAGATTCTCTTCATCACTTGTGTTCAACAGAACACAATTTTGCAACAGCAAGTACGAAGATAGTTGAGTTTATTTGCATAAGAATTTTATTCGACCTTAAATTTTAGACGCAAACAGTAACGTATTATATATATATATATATATATATATATATATATATATATATATATATATATATATATATATATATATATATATATATATATATATATATATATAATGTTAATGTTGTTAATGTTGCAGTTAATGTTAATGTTGCAGTTTAAAAACTGTAGTGTAAAGCACCCTTCTGGCAAGACAGTGATGGAGTGAATGATGGTGAAAGTTTCTTTTTCGGGCCACCCTGCCTTGGTGGGAATCGGCCAGTGTGATAATAATAATAAATAATATTTATATATATATATATATATATATATATATATATATATATATATATATATATATATATATATATATATATATATATATATATATATAAATAATATATATATATATATATATATATATATGCAAACAATCGCAGACGGGCGATTTTAACTATTCAGGACACGCCACGGGGAAATGGAAATCTTTAGCTCAAGTACTATAATACTTCTCAGTGTATCATCAAGAGCTGTGCAATGTTGCAAGGGAGCAACCAAAGCAGGGAGAGAAGTCTCAGAGTATTGTAGGTGTCACTGGCCATGGTTACCCTTAGACTGGGTTAGTGGTCGGTGCCAACCTCACCCTACCAACATCTCCCTACTCCCCATATGGGGTAGGAAAGTTTCTGAGATGTCAAGTGTGAAATTATTAGATATGAAAAGCCAGCCTCAAGCTTTTCCTAATCGTTTATAACAGGTCACATAGTTTGAGAAAATAAGTTTCTCGTTAGATATTGTAGACATGGATAGCTATTATTCTGTGTGACCTTTTCAAATAATGAAACGAAAGAATACAATGTGCTCTTTGTCCGTTTAAATGTCCTGCTCTGAGGTGCTGGAATGTTCTACCGATGTACTCAGAAGTATCTCTTCCTACATATTGTCTACTATTTTCTCAGTGGCTGTTAATATGCCCTATATGGGGACTTCTGTCCCTAGGAATATGTATAGAAATATATTCTATGCCTAGGAATATGCCTAGGAATATGCATAGAAATATATTCTATGCCTAGGAATATGCATAGAAATATTATCGGGTAGGCATAGAAGTCCCCATATAGGGCATATTAACAGCCACTGAGAAAATAGTAGACAATATGTAGGAAGAGATACTTCTGAGTACATCGGTAGAACATTCCAGCACCTCAGAGCAGGACATTTAAACGGACAAAGAGCACATTGTATTCTTTCGTTTCATTATTTGAAAAGGTCAAACTATCCATGTCTACAATATCTAACGAGAAACTTATTTTTGCAAACTATATGACCTGTTGTAAACGATTAGGAAAAGCTTGGGGCTTGGCTTTTATATCTTATAATTCCCTACTTGACATGTCAGAAACCCTCCTACCCCATATGGGTAGTGGGGGGATGATGGTTGGGTGGGGTTGGCACATACCACTAACCCAGTCTAAGGGTAACCGTGGCCAGTGAACCCGACGCTACTCTGAGGCCTCTCTCCTTGCTTTGGTTGCTCCCTTGCAACATTGCACAGTTCCTGATGACGCACTGAGAAGTGTGAAAATACTTGAACTAAAGATTTCCACCCTCCGTGGCTTGTCCTGCACACACACACACACACACACACACACACACATATATATATATATATATATATATATATATATATATATATATATATATATATATATATATATATATATATATATATATATATATATATATATATATATATATATATATATATATATATATATATATATATATATATATATATATATATATATATATATATACATATATATATATATATATATATATATATATATATATATATATATATATATATATATATATATATATATATATATATATATATATATATATATATATATATATATACAAGACCACCACGTGGGGAGTTAAATGTCAGCTTTAGGCCTTACGTGTTGTAATTTAACACATCATCAGGAGCTTGCAATGTTTCAGAAATGAATAGAATGTCCCAACAGATTCATTTGGTCGATCATTCTTGTTAAGAATGACGTAGAGATGTAGTAGACACTTATAGCCCAAACATATCAGTGCCAGGTACCAGCAAGATTGAGTATTTTAGGAACAGAAGATAGTCAGCCCATAAGCACAGGTAAGGAGGGATTATCTGTCCAGC
>NW_027196229.1:90000-92500 GCF_038502225.1 Cherax quadricarinatus
CATCTGTTGCCCCTGTTCACCTAGCAGTAAGTAGGTATCTGGGTATTAGTCGAGTGGTGTAGGTCGCTTCCTGGGGGACAAGACTAAAAGACCCCAATGGAGATAAGACAGACAGCCCTCGTTGACTCACTGATTTTCTTGAGTTATCCTGCGTAGCTAACCCAGGGTTAAAAATCCGAACAAATCTTTCTTTGTCTTGACTCATATGTCGTAGGCCTGCGGTGTCCCAGGCTTGCCCTTGTCTTAGTTCAAATTCAGATCAATTGTTAAGCAGACGTGTGTGGTAGCAATTGCTTTGTGTGCGTCTCTCTGAGTATGCCTTTTATTCACTTCATTACCTGGGGAATTCGTGATATACCCATCAACAGGGGGGCATAAAAGATGGTGACAGTGGTGCCTGATTATAGTTTCCTTTTTTTTTTCTCTTTTTGTGATTAAAATCTAGTGTGGGTAGCAAATGGTTGTCTGGGACGCATCTCCATAATCGGCTTCCATCTACTCTCCGCCGCCAACTACCGTATATCCTCATCTATATGCTGAATTTTCATCTCTTTGGTAAAGTATTTTGACGTAAATGCAGGGGTTGTTCGTGGATATTTTGTGTGGAATTTGTTGCTGTGAGAGTGCTTGGAGCTAGGCCTGTCTAACGCCATTAACCCGGGCCAAGCCAGTTTGTTTGTGCTCTCCAAATCTGCTATCTGCTATCCTAAGCTGTAAAATATCCCTTCGAGAGGAAGAAGTTATGCTATTAGCATGGGCCATTTATAAACTAGCCTGGCCCCTACCCGAACACTGGCTATGCTACACGTCTGCTGTGAACGTTTCTGCACTAATTGTAGTCCTTCAGGCAAGCCATGTCGAAGCCAGTTGTAAGCCACCGGCATATACCAACGTTTTTGACATTATTCACCTCCTGTGGGGTATAATGGTGGTGTGTTGCCATTAGCATCCCCAGCTGTTGCCTCACTGATATTGTCTATTGTTGCGTGTGTGTTTTGAGGTATGATTATATTTCATACGCATAGACGAGCGGAGGGTGATGAGAAGATGTATTGTTAGTTGTGCCGCCTGAGCGGCTATTTTATTGTGCACCCTATGTTCACCCTGTGAGCGGAAGCACATGATAAACAGAATTACAAATGCTACAATTGATCTTTAACACACTCCAGTGAGCATTGTTACATCACTAGAAAGAAAAGTTTATTTCATATTTTACAATTACTTCATACAGTTGATGCACACAATACAGTAAGAAATACAATCTTAATAATATGATTGTTATAATATTACCAATAAAACAAATTGGTCATAACTGAGTTGCAGTCTCTATAAAACAAGTTTATTCATCTAATAGATTAAAAATGTGAATATAACCACAATATATTAGATATTTTATTATTAAATATGAACCGTCTTGCCAAATCATGTGAGGCTTTCATGGAGATGTCTATGAAGTGATGGATGTTTGAACACTCTCAGATATAATGTTCAAGTGCATGACCCGGTTTCTATCCACATACTTTGCATTTTACATCAATGACATCTCCATGCAAACTGTACTGCCAAAAATACTTACTGCCTAGCCTTAGTCTAGCAGTAATAACATCTTGCAATTTACTGACCTTGTTACTTTTTCCACAGATATGTTTAACTTTAAACATTTCTTTATGGTAGATAATTCTCATCTCTTCTGTTCTACTTTCTTCAAACTAGTTTGCTGGTTCCTTTCTGACAAAATTTCATAAACTTCTGTATGAAAACATTATTTTATTTAATACTTGTTTAGCTAACTCATCAACTCTGTCATACTCCAGGAGGTCAATGTTAGAGGGAAATCGCAAAAGCTTACCTGCAATCCCTTTCTAAATAAAATGTGTATATCAGTGACTAGCTTTATATAAGAGCATGTTAGGAGAGAAGTAAATAATAAAACAGAAGGTTATAGGAATGCAGTTAAATGCCTGAGTAGATCTATAAATCCATTATGATAACTTGATCGTGGATAAGTATGCTGATGGAACAACCTGAAATGTGAACAAACTGACAGATGTTGTAGTAGCCAAACTTACACTTGGTTACAAGTTCCGGTGGCAATTTGTTAGACACAGAGGATGAACAAACCAAATGCAACGTATGTGAATACAATGTGCTTTATTGTTCACTTATTCAGGAGTATAGAAAGAGTATAACCCATGTGATATGTGAAGATATCTTATAAATGAGAATAAGATACCAGACATATTAAGCAAATTTACTAAATATGCTTGCAACTGATAAGTCATTTGTATATAACTTTATCCAAATGTTCTCCTGTTAACGTTTTCGGGGCCTAGTTCAGGCAATTTAAAGCACGAAATATGGCATACAGCTCAGTTTGCAACATGGAAACCCAATTATTAATTATAATACACCTCTGCATTATAGTCCTGCCAGAGCGGTTTGCAATAATTGCACTTGTCTGCAAAGTGTTTTGTCTCCTGTATTTCTTCTTGCTGTCTTC
>NW_027196229.1:97500-101526 GCF_038502225.1 Cherax quadricarinatus
GTTTTCTGTTCCAGCGGCTCAGCGCGGCTGTTCAAAGGGGTAATGCATGCTGCATTTTGGGCACACACCCCAGCTCTGAGGAGCTGGATCAGATTTTCGCCTTATAATCGGTGATACACAGGTAACAACATGTATATATATATATATATATATATATATATATATATATATATATATATATATATATATATATATATATATATATATGCCACCTTTATATCAAGAATGTATCTCTTAAATCTTCTGTGCCATATTACGTAATAAAATATTCCTATTGGTAAAAAAAAAATAGTTTAAAAGATGGGGTGGTATGGGAAGTGGAATATTCAAATGGCTTCAGGAAGAAATCCAAATATTCTTCCTTGAAGCCTTTTTATCCACTTCTCCGAGGCTATGGGTCCCACAATTTACACCAGAGGTGGACCCCATCCTATATATATATATATATATATATATATATATATATATATATATATATATATATATATATATATATATATATATATATATATATATATATATATATATATATATATATATATATATATATATATATATATATATATATATATATATATACATATGGAGGTACCACCTCTAGAACAGGACTGGGGCCCCTCATCCTCAGAGAAGACAATAAACGTACCTCAGGGAAAACTCAAGGTTCTCCCCGTAGCTGTTTGAATATTTTCTTCTCCTACCGCTCCCTATATTTTTAAGCTAAATGTAAACTTTATTGATAGACGGAATACATTGACAGAAAACACAAACATGAATACATTGGTACAATACATCAATGGTTATGAATCTCTTTCAACTCCTCCGAAGCTGGACGCGAGCCCAGTATGCAGCATGCATTTCCCCTCTGGATGGCCACGCTGAGGCGCTGGAACATGAAAGTGGCTGCCCTTGGGTCCCTCGTGGTGTCGATGAGTCTGGAACCCAGTTATTTAAGGAAATGTGAGGCATGTTTTCCCCATGATCACAAGGTCTCTGATCCCACTGGGACAAATTGATATTGTTGGCTTATGTCCCTGTACTTGCCGATCTTGTACTCCTCCCTGTAGTAAGCAGCTCCTCCCTGTCGCCCGACACTGTAATGGATATAGGTGTCCGCCAGTGTGGACACACAGGTATAGTCCCATGCTAAGAGCATGCGATTCTTCCAAGGATAGATGGTGATCCCATCGTGGTGGTTTGCTGGGTTGTGGGTATTGTTGGCTGCTAGTGATCAGGGCTTCCTCTCAGTTGGGAGTCCAGCTGTACGATGTCGTTGACCTCATTGTGTCTTGCATGCCAGCCCTTGGTTTTTGGAACAGTTAAGACCATGTAGACCATGTTGGTCGGCTTGTGCATCGCCGAAAATACACGTATATTCCGTGTGAATTGGGGCAGCAAAGCGCAGAGCCACTGCAACACGGAGGATCTTAGGGTCGAGGCGCTCTCCTATTGCCGATATGGGAACTGTTTGGAGGAAGTCCCCGGAGAGATGTGCGTCCACAGCTAGGAAACGGGCAACGTCCCTCTCTGATGTTACAGCCCTGAGCATATTGGCAAGCATCTTTTCAGCGATAGGGCCATCCCAGCTTGACTGTTTGTAAGCCAGTGCTGCACTAGGGTTTGGTGCTTGAGCAGCAAGAGCCTCCCATTCATTGATGGCACTGGCATAGTTAGAGTCCTGTATTCCTGCTGAGTCACTGCGGTTGTTAGGAAGAATTTGTCATATTAACTCGTTTGATGCTATGGAAGAGGATAGGAAAGCTGGTAGGGCAATCAGGAGGATCTGCATACTCCCAGCCCCCCAAGACTGACCGGAAGTGAGGCTTGCAACAACTGTCCATCTTCAACGGAAAGATTCAATTCACTCTCTGGCATGGTCTAAAGAAGAGAGTCATATTCCTCGAGTTTCAGACTGCTGAAGGCTGGGGAGTATCTCAGAAAGTAGGTAAGTTTTGGGATTGACAGGCACCTGGTGAGTAAGTAGAAAGCATCATGTGTATCAGTGTCTTTAATCCTGCCTTCCATCGTCCTAATTGTGGTTGCAGGGGTTGCGGCTCAGCTCCTGGTCCCGCCTTTTCACTGAGTGCTAATAAGTCCTCTTTCTCCCAGCTCCATGAGCTTTATCATACCTCATCTTAAAGCTATGCATGGTTCCTGCCTCCACTAGCTCACTTGCTAGGCTATTCCACTTCCTGACTACTCCATTACTGAAGAAATACTTCCTAACATCCCTTTGACTCATTTGGGTCTTCAACTTCCAATTGTGACCCATTGTTTTTGTGTCCCCTCTCTGGAACATCCTGTCTCTGTCCACCTTGTCTCTTCCACACAGTATTTTTCATGTTATCATGTCTCCCCTAACCCTCCTGTTCTCCAGTGTCGTCAAGTCGATTTACCTTAACTTTTCTTCGTGTGTGTGTGTGTGTACTCACCTATTTGTACTCACCTATTTGTGGTTGCAGGGGTCGAGTCCTAGCTCCTGGCCCCGCCTCTTCACCGGTTGCTACTAGGCCCTCTCTCTCCCCGCTCCATGAGCTTTATCAAACCTCGTCTTAAAACTGTGTATGGTTCCTGCCTCCACTACGTCATTTTCTAGGCTATTCCACTGCCTTACAACTCTATGACTGAAGAAATACTTCCTACTATCTCTCTGACTCATTTGTGTCTTCAACTTCCAATTGTGGCCTCTTGTTTCTGTGTCCCCTCCCTGGAACATCCTGTCTTTGTCCACCTTGTCTATTCCACGCAGTATTTTATATGTCATTATCATGTCTCCCCTGACCCTCCTGTCCTCCAGTGTGGTCAGGCCGATTTCCCTTAATCTTTCCTCATAGGACATTCCCCTTAGCTCTGGAACTAACCTTGTCGCAAACCTTTGTACTTTCTCTAGTTTCTTGACGTGCTTTATCAAGTGCGGGTTCCAAACAGGTGCTGCATACTCCAGTATGGGCCTGACATACACGGTGTACAGTGTCTTGAATGATTCCTTACTAAGGTATCGGAATGCTGTTCTCAGGTTTGCCAGGCGCCCATATGCTGCAGCAGTTATCTGATTGATGTGTGCTTCCGGAGACATGCTCGGTGTTATACTCACCCCAAGATCTTTCTCCTTGAGTGAGGTTTGCAGTCTTTGGCCACCTAGCCTATACTCTGTCTGTGGTCTTCTGTGCCCCTCCCCCATCTTCATGACTGTGCATTTGGCAGGATTAAATTCGAGAAGCCATTTGCTGGACCAGGTGTCCAGTCTGTCCAGGTCTCTTTGAAGTCCTGCCTGGTCCTCATCAGATTTAATTCTCCTCATTAACTTCACATCATCTGCAAACAGGGACACTTCTGAGTCTAACCCTTCCGTCATGTCGTTCACATATACCAAAAATAGCACTGGTCCTAGGACCGACCCCTGTGGGACCCCGCTCGTCACAGGTGCCCACTGTGATACATCATTACGTACCATGACTCGTTGTTGCCTCCCTGTCAGGTATTCTCTGATCCATTGCAGTGCCCTTCCTGTTATATGCGCCTGGTGCTCTAGCTTCTGCACTAATCTCTTGTGAGGAACTGTGTCAAAGGCCTTCTTGCAGTCCATGAAGATGCAATCAACCCACCCCTCTCTCTCTTGTCTTACTTCTGTTATTTTATCATAAAACTCCAGAAGGTTTGTGACACAGGATTTGCCTTCCGTGAATCCGTGCTGGTTGGCATTTATACTCCTGTTCCGTTCCAGGTGCTCCACCACTCTCCTCCTGATAATCTTCTCCATAATTTTGCATACTATACACGTCAATGACACAGGTCTATAGTTTAGTGCCTCTTTTCTGTCTCCTTTTTTAAAAATGGGAACTACATTTGCCGTCTTCCATACCTCAGGTAGTTGCCCAGTTTCCAGGGATGTGTTGAAGATTGTGGTAAGTGGCACGCACAAGATATCTGCTCCCTCTCTAAGGACCCATGGGGAGATGTTGTCTGGTCCCATTGCCTTTGAGGTATCGATGTCCCTTAGCAGTTTCTTCACCTCCTCCTCATCTG
>NW_027196230.1:0-101513 GCF_038502225.1 Cherax quadricarinatus
TATATATACATATGTACAGTGGACCCCCGCATAGCGACCTTAATCCGTGCAAGAGGGCTGATTGTTATGCGAAATGTTCGGTATGCGAATGAATTTTCCCCATAAGAAATAATGGAAATCAAATTAATCCGTGCAAGACACCCAAAAGTATGAAAAAAAATTTTTACCACATGAAATATACATTTTCCTACACACAAAGAGAAGGATACATGCACAATAGTAGAGTAGTACATGCACAATATATATTGTGCATGTACTACTCTACTAAATGAAGAATAAATGACACTTACCTTTATTGAAGATGCAGCAATGACTGATGAGACACTGTGTCCTGGGAGTGCCTTTTCCTCCTGAGTACTGTAGGTCCTGTTTGGCATTTTCTTCCAGAACAGGCCTTATCACACTGTGTATGCCACTACGATTCTTAAATCTCTCAAACCAACCTTTGCTGGCTTTAAATTCACCAATATGAGCACTAGTTCCAGGCATTTTTCCCTGTTCACCTGGGTGTTAGTCGACTGGTGTGGGTTGCATCCTGGGAGACAAGATTAAGGACCCCAATGGAAATAAGTTAGACAGTCTTCGATGACACTGACTTTTTTGGGTTATCCTGGGTGGCAAATCCTCTGGGGTTAATTGTTTCTTGGTATTCTCAATAAGCCACACCAACAACGGTGCTACAGCAGCAGCAGCAGCAGCTGACGGTGGTACAGCAGCAACAGACGATGCTACAGCAGCAACAGACGATGCTACAGCAGCATCAGATGATGCTACAGCCGCAGCAGACGATGCTACAGCAGCAGCAGACGATGCAGCATACAGCAGCAGCAGACGATGCTTACAGCACCAGCAGACGATGCTACAGCAGCAGCAGCAGACAGCTACGAACAGCAGCAGACGATGCTATGTGCAGCAGCAGCAGCAGCAGCAGCTGACAGTGCAGCAGCAGCTGACAGTGCAGCAGCAGCTGACGGTGGTACAGCAGCAGCAGCAGCTGTACCACCAATAGTAGCGATGGTTGATTGGGGTTTATTATACAACCTGGCCAGCTCGGAGACACGCACTCCACTTTCATACTTATCAATGATCTTTTTCTTCATCTCTATAGTAATTCTCACCCTTATTGCTGTAGGGTTGGCACTAGAAGCTTTCTTGGGGCCCATGGTCACTTATTTTCCAGAAAAAATCACCAAAAACACTGTAATAATACGAAATGTTCCGATTGTATGCTTGGATGTTACCGCGGAGGCTGGCTGGTAAACAATGCCACCGGCGGCACATGTGACGCGTCTGTGAGCTATGGCAAAATTTTAGCGATCAAAGGCGCTATGCGCGTTATGCAACATATGCGGGGGTCCACTGTACGCGTGCTCATTATTTAGTTGGAGCGAGTTAGGGTAAGAGGTGATTAAAAGGAAGGGGTTTTTGGAGGTGAAAGCGAATTTGGTATAAACTAATGAGGCAAATATTTTTGCGAAAAAAGTGCGAGAGGGTTGGAATATTTTTAAAAATGCAGTATATGTGGGGATTGTACGAAGTAAGGGTGTGATAAAAGAGAAAAAGGTGCTTATGAGAGGCTGTAGCGTATGTATAGGAGTATATGGAGAGTAAAAGAAAGGTGAAGAGAGTGGTGAGAGAGTGCAAAAGGAGAGCAGATGATAAGAGTGGGAGAGGCACTGTCAAGAAATTTTAATGAAAATAAGAAAAAAATTTGGAGTGAGTTAAACAAGTTAAGAAAGCCTAGGGAAAGTATGGATTTGTCAGTTAAAAACAGAGTAGGGGAGTTAGTAGATGGGGAGAGGGAGGTATTAGGTAGATGGCGAGAATATTTTGAGGAACTTTTAAATGTTGAGGAAGAAAGGGAGGCGGTAATTTCATGCACTGGTCAGGGAGGTATACCATCTTTTAGGAGTGAAGAAGAGCAGAATGTAAGTGTGGGGGAGGTACGTGAGGCATTACGTAGAATGAAAGGGGGTAAAGCAGCTGGAACTGATGGGATCATGACAGAAATGTTAAAAGCAGGGGGGGATATAGTGTTGGAGTGGTTGGTACTTTTGTTTAATAAATGTATGAAAGAGGGGAAGGTACCTAGGGATTGGCGGAGAGCATGTATAGTCCCTTTATATAAAGGGAAAGGGGACAAAAGAGATTGTAAAAATTATAGAGGAATAAGTTTATTGAGTATACCAGGAAAAGTGTACGGTAGGGTTATAATTGAAAGAATTAGAGGTAAGACAGAATGTAGGATTGCGGATGAGCAAGGAGGTTTCAGAGTGGGTAGGGGATGTGTAGATCAAGTGTTTACATTGAAGCATATATGTGAACAGTATTTAGATAAAGGTAGGGAAGTTTTTATTGCATTTATGGATTTAGAAAAGGCATATGATAGAGTGGATAGGGGAGCAATGTGGCAGATGTTGCAAGTATATGGAATAGGTGGTAAGTTACTAAATGCTGTAAAGAGTTTTTATGAGGATAGTGAGGCTCAGGTTAGGGTGTGTAGAAGAGAGGGAGACTACTTCCCGGTAAAAGTAGGTCTTAGACAGGGATGTGTAATGTCACCATGGTTGTTTAATATATTTATAGATGGGGTTGTAAAAGAAGTAAATGCTAGGGTGTTCGGGAGAGGGGTGGGATTAAATTATGGGGAATCAAATTCAAAATGGGAATTAACACAGTTACTTTTTGCTGATGATACTGTGCTTATGGGAGATTCTAAAGAAAAATTGCAAAGGTTAGTGGATGAGTTTGGGAATGTGTGTAAAGGTAGAAAGTTGAAAGTGAACATAGAAAAGAGTAAGGTGATGAGGGTATCAAATGATTTAGATAAAGAAAAATTGGATATCAAATTGGGGAGGAGGAGTATGGAAGAAGTGAATGTTTTCAGATACTTGGGAGTTGACGTGTCGGCGGATGGATTTATGAAGGATGAGGTTAATCATAGAATTGATGAGGGAAAAAAGGTGAGTGGTGCATTGAGGTATATGTGGAGTCAAAAAACGTTATCTATGGAGGCAAAGAAGGGAATGTATGAAAGTATAGTAGTACCAACACTCTTATATGGGTGTGAAGCTTGGGTGGTAAATGCAGCAGCGAGGAGACGGTTGGAGGCAGTGGAGATGTCCTGTCTAAGGGCAATGTGTGGTGTAAATATTATGCAGAAAATTCGGAGTGTGGAAATTAGGAAAAGGTGTGGAGTTAATAAAAGTATTAGTCAGAGGGCAGAAGAGGGGTTGTTGAGGTGGTTTGGTCATTTAGAGAGAATGGATCAAAGTAGAATGACATGGAAAGCATATAAATCTATAGGGGAAGGAAGGCGAGGTAGGGGTCGTCCTCGAAAGGGTTGGAGAGAGGGGGTAAAGGAGGTTTTGTGGGCAAGGGGCTTGGACTTCCAGCAAGCGTGCGTGAGCGTGTTAGATAGGAGTGAATGGAGACGAATGGTACTTGGGACCTGACGATCTGTTGGAGTGTGAGCAGGGTAATATTTAGTGAAGGGATTCAGGGAAACCGGTTATTTTCATATAGTCGGACTTGAGTCCTGGAAATGGGAAGTACAATGCCTGCACTTTAAAGGAGGGGTTTGGGATATTGGCAGTTTGGAGGGATATGTTGTGTATCTTTATACGTATATGCTTCTAAACTGTTGTATTCTGAGCACCTCTGCAAAAACAGTGATTATGTGTGAGTGTGGTGAAAGTGTTGAATGATGATGAAAGCATTTTCTTTTTGGGGATTTTCTTTCTTTTTTGGGTCACCCTGCCTCGGTGGGAGACGACCGACTTGTTGAAAAAAAAAAAATGTAAAGTAAAAGGACACAAGTGCAACTAATGTGACATTTATTGTGGCAACGTTTCGCTCTCCAGGAGCTTTATCAAGCCATTACAAACAATACATGGACACAGAGGGTATATAAAGGCTCAGAGTGAGGTGAATACTAGTGAGGTACCATTCCGATGTTCACTAGTGGTAGTAGTAGTAGTAGTAGTGGTAGTGACAAAAGCAATTAATTCGTACATGAGTAAAAGGATATAAAAGCTATTACTTGGGTAACATAAAAATAGGTTGGACAAATATAAACTGGAATGAGGCAGGTTGTTTCAGTGTTCACTCTCTGTGCTTTGTGTAGTATAACAGGAGAGACTATGTGATGGCAGGGTTTACTGTTTTCAGGAGGATTCTTGCTAAGACTTCGGAGATGGTGAAGCTGCCGTTGTTTTGTTTAATTGTATTCGAAACAGCGATCAGTGCTGATTCAAGGCATTTGCGTGTGCGGAAATTAGTTTCTTTTATCACTAATTGGGCGTCTCTGAATTTCATAAGATGATTGGTGGAATTTCGGTGTTGTACACAGGCGTTGTTTAAGTTGTCGTTCCTACATGCGTATATGTGTTCATTGAGGCGGGTGTCGAGGTTTCTTGCTGTTTCACCTACGTAGATCTTGTCACAGCCTCCACAGGGTATAGTGTAAACTCCTGCATTGACTGGTTCGTGGTGCTTGGGTTTTGTCCTGGTTAGATCCTTTATTGAAGTGGTAGAAGCGATGGCGACTCTGGTGTTAGCTCATTCACAAAGTAGACAACAACCTAAGATTTCAAGTTTATCGGAAACCCACCAATAAAAATGATCTCACACACTTCAATTCCAGTCAAGATACCAAGACCAAAAGAGGCATCATCATCGGGTTTTTCCTAAGAGCATACCGAATTTGTAGTCCTGAGTTTCTTGACGAGGAATGTACTTACATTCACCAAACATTCACTGAGTTACAATTTCCTTCTTTTTTCATCAAAGACTGCAAGAAAAGAGCTCTTCAGATCATCAATTCTCCACGCATCAACACCGCTCCCAACAAAGTTATAATTCTTCCCAACAGCAAGGTTGCACTAAACGTCTCAAAAGTACTTTCACAAGCTAACACCAGAGTCGCCATCGCTTCTACCACTTCAATAAAGGATCTAACCAGGACAAAACCCAAGCACCACGAACCAGTCAATGCAGGAGTTTACACTATACCCTGTGGAGGCTGTGACAAGATCTACGTAGGTGAAACAGCAAGAAACCTCGACACCCACCTCAATGAACACATATACGCATGTAGGAACGACAACTTAAACAACGCCTGTGTACAACACCGAAATTCCACCAATCATCTTATGAAATTCAGAGACGCCCAATTAGTGATAAAAGAAACTAATTTCCGCACACGCAAATGCCTTGAATCAGCACTGATCGCTGTTTCGAATACAATTAAACAAAACAACGGCAGCTTCACCATCTCCGAAGTCTTAGCAAGAATCCTCCTGAAAACAGTAAACCCTGCCATCACATAGTCTCTCCTGTTATACTACACAAAGCACAGAGAGTGAACACTGAAACAACCTGCCTCATTCCAGTTTATATTTGTCCAACCTATTTTTATGTTACCCAAGTAATAGCTTTTATATCCTTTTACTCATGTACGAATTAATTGCTTTTGTCACTACCACTACTACTACTACTACTACCACTAGTGAACATCGGAATGGTACCTCACTAGTATTCACCTCACTCTGAGCCTTTATATACCCTCTGTGTCCATGTATTGTTTGTAATGGCTTGATAAAGCTCCTGGAGAGCGAAACGTTGCCACAATAAATGTCACATTAGTTGCACTTGTGTCCTTTTACTTTACATATTGTCGGTAATTCTACCAACTTTGTTTCCATCATGTTGGTTGCACCTACTACACCGAGACAGTAGATTTCTCTTTCTAGAACATAAGAACATAAGAAAGGAGGAACACTGCAGCAGGCCTGTTGGCCCATACTAGGCAGGTCCTTTACAATTCATCCCACTAACAAACATTTGACCAACCCAATTTTCAATGCTACCCAAGAAATAAGCTCTGATGTGCAAGTCCCACTCAAATCCAACCCCTCCCACTCATGTACTTATCCAACCTAAATTTGAAACTACCCAAAGTCCCAGCCTCAATAACCCAACTAGGTAGACTGTTCCACTCATCTACTACCCTATTTCCAAACCAATACTTTCCTATGTCCTTTCTAAATCTAAACTTATCTAATTTAGATCCATTACTGCGGGTTCTCTCTTGGAGAGATATCCTCCCTCTCTTGGAGAGATATCCTCCCTCTCTTGGAGAGATATCCTCCCTCTCTTGGAGAGATATCCTCCCTCTCTTGGAGAGATATCCTCCCTCTCTTGGAGAGATATCCTCGATCAAGGTAAAAACCACACTCAGCAACCATATTCCATCCTAAATACATATTCACGTGAATTTAATAATTTCCTGCAATTCATGCTGGCTTCTTTCCTCACTTTTACACAATAATTGATCACTGCAGTTGCCAGATTGAAAACTGGAATGGAGGAGCACTGCAGGAGGCCTACTGGCTCATGGTATGAACTTTGGTAAATGATACTAAAAAGTGGGTTTAAAATGTCTCATGAGTAAACACTAGTGTTTGTTACGTGTCATTGTAAACCACTACTAGCCCATGCTGGGCAGGTTCGACTCAAATTCAAACTTTCTCACTCATATTTGTCCAGGATATTTTTAGAATTATGGTGCCCAGGTATTAGTGTCAGTAATCAAAGGCAAGGCAAAGCAAGACAGTGCAGAACAGTGCAGAGCAGGGCAGTGCAAGGCAGGACAGTGAAGGGCAGGGCAGTGCAGGGCAGGGCAGTGCAGGGCAGGACAGTGCTTAAGGAGGAGTCAGGGAGGGTTGCCTCTTGTCCTCCTGGCCACCCTTATCCCCTCCTCCTATTATCCACACACTGATACTCACTAGACATGATGTTATCCACACACTGACACTTGCTAGATATGATGTTATCCACTATTACAAAAACATCAATTGGTACTTTCATTAGTGTCGTAATATAAGAGTTCAGGATACAAAATAAACATTAAAATAAATTATCTTTAATATTATATAAAAACAATCTGGTCACAGACCGGGCCGCGGGGGCGTTGACCCCCAGAACTCTCTCCAGGTAAACTCCAGGTCTAGAGGTATTCTAACGTCTGATAATATACATATATACATGTTACAATAATAAATTATAAGTAACATCTTTGTACAATAATAAATTATAATCAACTGCATTCTTCCCGTGTCTCACGACACCCTTATGACGCTCTCTGTGTCACACGACACTTATCCGTGTCACACGACACTCCCGCTCTCCGTGTCACATGACACCCTTTTCTCTGCATCATACACACTATCTCTACTGTGTCACCCTTGACACCCTTGTCTCTGTGTCACACACTATCACCCGCATAGCGTCTTTCTTTCTTCAGAGGCCAGTCACATGACGCTATGTCAGTGTACACTACAATCCTATCTTCTTCAGTGTCACACGACACCCTTTTCTTCTCAGTGTTCCACTACGATCCTATATCTTATTTCAGTGTTACACTCCGTCATACTTCCTTCAGTGTCACACTACGATCCCAGCCCATTTCTCAGTGTCACACTCCAGCGTCAGCATGACTTGGCCCACAGTTGACTAGCGTCGGTGGTGAGTCCGTAGACATCACCTACAATTGTACTCCTTGGTAGTCTTGTAAATACTCTCTAAGGCCAGCAGAAGCACACCGTAAGGTGGTCTGGTGAGCACTGTTTACCGCCTCCAAGACCAGTTGACACACACCGCAAGGTGGTCCGGTTAATACTACTTGCAGAACACACTGTGTTGCAAGTTCACTGAGTGCGGCCGTCAAGTAACTGAGGCCATCAGACTCAGTGAGCTGCGGCGAGCGCTTCTTCTAAAACCAGTAGAAGCCAGTAGATATACCATAAGATAGTCAGAGGAATACTCTCTACTGCCAGTAGATGTCTACCGTAAGGTGTTCTGGTAAATACTGCTTCTAAGGCCGGCTCAGCAGTCCCCACATTGGGTTTGATGACGTACCCTTGGTACTGCCGGCCGACAGGTTAGTCATTTAACCGCTAGTTTGGCAGGGGGCCGCCACATCCACACTCTGACACTCACTAGACATGATGTTATCCACACACTGACACTCACTAGACATGATGTTATCCACACACTGACACTCACTAGACATGATGTTATCCACATACTGACACTCACTAGACATGATGTTATCCACACACTGACTTACACTAGACATGATGTTATCCACACACTGACCCTCACTAGACATGATGATATCCACACACTGACTTACACTGGACATGATTGTAATAAAGTTGGTAGAATTACCAACAATATGTAATATAAAAGGACACAAGTGCAACTAATGTGACATTTTTATTGTGGCAACGTTTCACTCTCCAGGAACTTTGTTAAGCCATTACAAACAGTACATGAATGAACGAACAAGTTCAGGTAAGATCCCAATGGGATGAGCGTGGAAGACGGGACAGGCGAAGAATAGCACTGGAGAGGAGTGTTCTTAGTTGTAGAAATAGAGCCAGGGCTTAACCCTGCAGCTAAGTCGATCGTGGGACAGACATTGAGAACACACATAGCAGGCTCCTCTGTTGGGACTCAGGTGGGTGAGTGAGGAAGTGTGGACAGATGAAGAATAGTCGGTGAGAGGAAGGTCTTGAGTTGTAGATGAAAGAGCCAGGGCTAAACCCAGCTGCATGGCACTGCGAGGCAGTGTAGAGAGGGCATGTTGAGGGCATAGAGGAGAGAGCAGACTGCAGACAGTGCTCGCTGGCTGATATGCTTCAGGCTGAGGTGAAGAGCTGGTTTGGACGTCAGGAGTCGGGAGGCTCACGTTGTGTGTTGCGGAAGTGTGTTGTGTGTTTGGCTACACTTCACTGGTGATGGAGCCACTCTTGAGTCTTGAAGTCTCTCTTGGACATGTGGAATAGTTGCATTCTGAGGTTGGAGCAGTTCAGATTCGTCACGAGGTAAGATAGTGCGTTTTCAAAAGGAATTTGGTGAGGTTTGGTGCAGGTGTACTTAACAGCTCCCTCTTTCATTAAGTGGAGCATATCAGCTGCGCTCATTTCGGTTGGGAGGTTGGGGGTAGTGTAGAAGGTTACAGACCCATTAAAGGCTTGGCTTAGGTAACGGTTGCCTGTGGTTTCTTCTTCGGTTACTTCTTCGACTACTACTTCATGGTTGTCAGAGGGTTGTTCATAATGTTCTGGTTCTATTTCGTCTTCTGTGACTGTGTTGAGAGGAGGCAGGGAGCGTTGGTCGGTTGTGGTTTGTTGGGCTGGTGGTGGGTGGTGAAATGTGGCAGTAGACGGTGGTGTTGGTTTTAGAGAAGAGTCTTGGTCAGAGATACGAGTAGGACCAGGGGTTGGGGTGAAGTTAACAATGTCTGGGATTAGCTTGAGGATGTCTTGTGATGGTGGTGAGTCTGGAAAGTTGAAGTTTGGCATGTTGTTTAGGCAAAACAGTTCATTGATTGTTGTGTTGAATGAGCCAGGGTTTGCAGCATTAGTGAGGTGTGCATACATCATACAGTATAGCACCTTGGATGGAGCAGCATCAGGAAGAGCAGAGAGGGACTGGATGGGTGGAGATGATTGTTGTGTAGCTTGAAGGAATTCAGTGGTATCTGATTGAATTTTTGCAATGGCGGCATATGTTGGCGATTTAGGGTTGTTCTTCTTGGTTTCTTCGATGATTTTCTTAGACAGGACTTCTTTACGTAGAGGGCATTTTGCTGTAAGGGTGTGGTGAGTACCCTTGCAGTTGAGGCAGGTAGGAGAGGTAGTGGTAGTAGAACATTCCTTGAAGTCATTGCCGTCTTTACCACAGTTTGTGCAGCACTTCTTCCCTTTCAGAGGACAGTCAGGCGTTGAGTGGTGATAGGAGTAGCACGTCCAGCATGGCAAGATGTGGGCGAAACGTTCGGGTTCTATGTGACTTGGATGGATATGATAGTAGGAGATAGCTAGGCCATCAGACAGTGCTCTAGTAGCCATATTGATGTTGGAGAAGGTTAGCTTGATCATCGTAGAGGCATTGGGGATTTTGGTGATATGTTCAATTGACGCCCAGGTATTTTGTTCCTCGATAGAGGTCTTGAGATCCTCAGTCGATAAAGAAGTGATGAGTTTGTCCAGCTGTTTGACGAAAACAACGTTTCGCCAGCAAAAAAGGCGAAGGGGAGATGGTGAACTGTCGGTCTCTGAGGGTTTTCATAGAGGTGTCGCCCATCAGCTTTGAGGCTTCATAATCATCAGTACAGACGACGATGAATGAGTCTTTCATCAAATGGATGGCTGTAAATTTAACCTGTAGGCAAGTCTTTACAGCGGCAGCAAGGGCAAGTTTAGTAGAGTCATTTATTACTCCAATGTTGGGTTTGATCCTTACACGGTTTGCAAGTATCATGAAGGAGTAAGGCAGGCGCTGGTACGATGATTATAGGTTCCCCTCCCCGACGGGGATCGAAGGAACACTTCTTGGACGCAGAGGGTATATATAGGCTCAGAGTGAGGTGCAATACAGTGGACCCCCGCTTAACAATCACCTCCAAATGCGACCAATTATGTAAGTGTATTTATGTAAGTGCGTTTGTACGTGTATGTTTGGGGGTCTGAAATGGACTAATCTACTTCACAATATTCCTTATGGGAAAAAATTCGGTCAGTACTGGCACCTGAACATACTACTGGAATGAAAAAAGTTCGTTAACCGGGGGTCCACTGTACTAGTAGTGGTAGTAGTAGTAGTAGTGATCTAAGTTGTAGTAGTAGTAATACAATATGGTAGAACAATTAACTCGCACATGAGGAAAAGGATATAAAAGCTATTACTTGTGTAACATAAAAATAGGTTAGACAAATATTTCGTCATACAGCTAGTGTTGGCTCTCCTCATCGCTCACAGTCAGAGTTGCTCTCCTCACCGGGTGGTGGTTACTGGACCTTCGTCTTCACCAACAAGATTGGTGTGTCGGTGGCTGCACTCCTGTTGCTGTCTGAAGTCTCCAAGCTTCAGCCTGTACGTGTAGTCTCCACGCCATACAGCCAGTGTTGCCTCTCCTCACCGTTCAGGGCATACAGTGCTCCATCAAGCTACAGCTCACCTCCTCAGTGTCCTGTGCCTCCAGAGACGGACTCCACAAGAAACTTTAAAGTTATAACCAGGCAAGTACGTGTGTCTACTTCACACGTACTTGCCTAACCAATTATTCTCACAGATTTGGCCGCCACATCTAATTTACGATGCCTTCAATGCCTTCCACTTCCTTCCCCCTTACCACTCCTCCTCTACTGCCAACACCTGCCTCTACTCTGTCTACTCCTGCCTCTAAGGCCTACCCTGCGTCTACCTCTTCCAAACCCAGTTCTTTCTCGCTTAACCTCAAATACTCTAAATCTGATCATGCCACTATCTGTCCTGGAAATTTATTGTACCAGATCACTGGCGCTCCTCAACTGAAAGTCTTTAAAACCAACTCAGGCTTCAAACTACTTCTTGACAGACATTCTTACGAAACGTACACCTCAACCGAGACCAGACAAAACTTCTCAACGCAGGCTTCACATTTGGACTCCTGAGCACCGCGCAAAATGCACAGTGATCGCAAAACACGTAGACTATTCTCTCCTGACTGCCTATGACACAGACAAAGAAGACTTAATCAAAGACATTAGTACTAAGAACAAAGTCTCTGTTGACGATATTTACAGACCTGAAAACTCTACCATCCTCAAAATACGCTGTTCAACTCCTTCTGACGCCTCTACACTCTTCAATCAAGGAATCCTTGCCAAGACCATCCGCATTCCTCCAAACTCTCTCTTCACTCCGAACTTCCACCCCATCACACAATGTCTGAAATGCTACAAATTCGGCCACGACAAAATCTCATGCACTTCCACACAAATCTGCTCCAGATGTTCAGCAACTGGCCACTTCTGGAACACTTGCAACCTCCCCCTTAAATGTTCTAACTGCGGCGGGTCACACACTGCAGTTGCAAATTCCTGCCCTTCTAGAAAAGACATTCTCTCCACCCTCAGAGCCAGCCAACCTCCCTCCCTCCCCAACCCCTTCCCTGCACCTCCCTCCCCTGCATCTCCCTCCCCTTCCATACCTTCCTCTCCTACCCCCAATGCCTGGGTTACTCCACGCACTTGGTCTACCTCTCCTACTCTACACACATCAAACACCAACACACAGACTACAAGCACTTCTCCTTCTACACCTACACCCACACTAGACTACAAAACTAACTGTCAACTCGCCACTGCTGCCCACTCTGCGATGGTAATCTCTCAAGCTTACCAATCAGACTACTCACATGTCCTTAACCTAATCTTGTCTGCTAACAATCTTCCCTCTTTAATTATCCCTCCTTCCTGCTTCTCTTCTAAGCCTCCTACAACCTCTCCCTCCTCCCTCTCTCCCACCCCCCACTTCCTACTCCCACCAGCTCTCCTCCTCCCCTACCCCTCTTCACTACTTCCACACCTCCCACCAACACCCCTACAGCTGCTGCTACGACCACCCCTCCCCCCACTTCCTCCTTCCAAAGCTTCCACTTCCTCATCCCTTACCATAGCTTCCACTTCCTCATCCCTTACCATAGCTTCCACTTCCTTATCCCCTACCAAAGCTTCCACTTCCTCTGCATCCACCTTTGCCCACTCCTCCACCACAACCAAAACTTCATCCAGGTCCAACTCCACCTCCTCCAGACAAAATCCACTCAAACCTAAACCTGCCCCAACTTCTGACAGACAGACCAAAGAACATAAAAACAGATCCATCTCTTCCTCCCCTTCCAGGAAACGGGTCCGTAGCACCTACAAACACACATCCACTGATGGCACCACTATCACGGGCTTTAATCCAAACTCCTCCCCCGACATTAACTTTGCTATGACGAAACCATTAAATCATGTTTAAGGTGATTCAGTTCAACGTACGTTCTTACTTTACAATTAGACACCTACTGGCCGAGCTCCTTGAAGCAGAGAGGCCAGATATTGTTTTGCTAAACAGTACCTGCCTCAAAGCCCCTCAACGTATCCGCCATTATGGTTATACTGCACTACAGTCCCCCTATGATCCCCACGATGGGGTTGCCATCCTTGTCAATTCCAACATAAAACACGAATTTCTCCCAATCCCTTTTATTCACCAACACTGTCTTGTCTTGCAGTCAGAATACACACCCACCTTGGTCCCTTTATCTTTTTCACCACCTATGCTCGCCCAAACACTATTCTCAACATACACGACCTTTCCTTAGTCTTCAACTACACCAACACACCAACATACCTACTAGCTGACATGAATGCCAAACACACCGCCTTTCATCACACCAGTAACAACCAACTTGGTCACCAATTACTCAACTTCACAAACCATAAACACCTAATTCATCTTGGCCCAGACTTCAATACCTTCTACAACCACACGGGCCAAGGCAAACCAGACATCATTCTGGCAAACCGAGCCAGCTCTCTATTTCAACACTACATCTCACCTGGCCCTATTACAGGCTCTGATCACATCCCAGTCATCTTACACATCTCCTCCAACCCTATCCTCATTCCAACCACACCTTCCTTCTCCTACAAGAACGCTGACTGGGATGCTTTCAAACAACACATAGACAATATTAACCTCACCTATGACTACAACAACAAACCTATCTCTGACATCGATACTCAACTTGATCTCATCCAGGACACCATTACACAAGCAGCCAACATCGCAATACCAAAGAAAACTCACACCACTCGTTATTCCTTCAAACCGTCACTCAGAACAAGAAGACTAATTATCTGCTACCACAACCGCTTCCTCTACAACACACATAGATTTAATCAAGTCCGATTAGATCTCACTTACCTTAGAAACAACATTTTACACAGCCTAGACCAAGACCACAACAATCACTGGTCACAACTCATACAACAAGCAGACAAACAGCGTATTAAAAACACTAAAGCCTTCTGGAACTTTATCAAAAAAATCAGAGGCACAACTCCCACCAACAAATTCAAACACATCACCCACAACAACACACACATCTCAGACCCGCAGGCTGCTACCAACATCTTCAAACACATCTGGGAGAACATCTTCCACCCTCACCCACCTCACCCTAACGTTATTCAACACATTCAGAACATAGAACACTGGAACACTGCACACACACAAGAAACAACACCAGACAGCCACATACATCTAGACTCTCTTACCTCCTCCCAAGAACTCGACACTCCTTTCACCAACACAGACATTAAAACTCTCCTCAGACACCTTCCTCCCAAGGCTCCTGGTGCCTCTGGCCTAAACCATATTATCCTGAAACACCTTCCTGACTCTATCATTACTGCCTACACAAACCTCCTCAATGCCTCCCTTGCCTCTGGATACTTCCCTTCCCTCTTCAAAGCTGCTACTGCTATCCTCCTTCCTAAACCCAAAAAAGACCACTCTGACCCTAGAAACTATCGCCCTATCAGCCTCCTCGAAACTTTAGGAAAACTCTTTGAAAAACTCATCAACCATCGCCTTCGCAGATACCTGGAACACAACTCTCTACTTTCTGATGGCCAGTTTGGCTTCAGAACACACAGATCCACACAGGATGCCATTAACATCATTCTCAACTACATCCACATAAACACAAAACAAAGAAACAGGACAGCCCTGGTTGCAAAAGACGTTGAAAAAGCTTTTGACACTGTCTGGCACGAAGGGCTCAAGTACAAACTCTGCACTAACTTTAACCTGCCTCTCACTACTCGTAAACTCCTCTGCAACTTCCTAGACGGCCGTACCATGAGAATCAAATTCCAAGGCTGTTACTCTGACTACTTCACACTAAATGCTGGAGTACCCCAGGGATCTGTCCTCTCCCCTACCCTCTACATTTTATACACTAACGACATTCCAACACCTGTATACCACAACTCCATCACACTAGCCTATGCAGACGACATTACACAACTTATCACTCATGCCAATATAGATACACTCACACACAAAACACAAAATGAGGTCGACAGGATAGCCATCTGGGAACAAAAATGGAGGATCAAAACCAATGCAGCTAAATCCAGCATTACATATTTTAACTACAGGAAACGTGATCCTCCATTACCTGTCGAGCTCAGAACAGCTGACACCCGCACTTACATCCCCATCACACAATCTGTCACTGTCCTTGGCGTTAATCTTGACTACCTTCTTCGTTTACACGGACACATTCACTCAAGGCATGCAATAGCTAGTAAGGCCCTTGCGGGCCTCTACAAGCTGAAACATGCCTCTCAACGCACCAAACTACACCTCTACAAATCCCTAATACGTCCTCTGATAACTTACTCTCCTCTAGCCCTCTCTCTTGCAGCAAAAACAAACTTACTTAAACTGCAGCGTGTCCAGAACAAGGCGCTGCGCTGGGTGCTTGATGTCAGATGGGAGGACTTCGCCACAAGCGAGTCTCTCCATGCCCAATTAGACATCCCTGCGCTGAATCTGTACTGGAAGACGCTCAGTGACAGACAGATAGACAAACTTGAGACACGACATGACTACTGGACCTCTCTCCTTGACGAAGACATTCGCAGACCCACAAACCAACACAACCTTTTCTACTCCTTGCATGATCCTGCTCCTAACCCTATTTACAAATAACCTTGGATTCTGACAGGTACCTTCTATGACAGGTACCATTCTCTGACCCACGTTTCGCCTTAGCTTTTGGGTTAAGACATGGCCCAGTTCTTCACTCCTCTCTAGCCCTAAACGTCGCATGTCCCTTCCTCCTCGCTCACCCCACTGGAGTCCCAACAGAAGAGCCTGAATTTCTCTTCTCAATATCTGTCCCACGATCGCCTTCGCTGCTGGGTTAAGCCCTGGCTCTATTTCTACGACTAAGAACACTCCTCTCCAGCACTATTCTTCGTCTGTCCCGTCTTCCCCGCTCATCCCATTTGGGATCTTACCTGAACTTTCGTTCGTTCGTTCTCAGGCATGAGGCAGTGTGTAGGACCTGCTCAGGCATGAGGCAGTGTGTAGGACCTGCTCAGACATGAGGCAGTGCACAGGACTTGCTCAAGCATGAGGCAGTGTGTAGGACCTGCTCAGACATGAGGCAATGTACAGGACCTGCTCAGGCATGAGGCAATGTACAGAACCTGCTCAGGCATGAGGCAATGTACAGGACCTGCTCAGGCATGAGGCAGTGTGTAGGACCTGCTCAGGCATGGGGCAGTGTACAGGACCTGCTAAGGTATGAGGCAGTGTGAGGAAATTAAGTAAGTTTATTCAGGTATACACAAATACAGTTACACAGATTATCATACATAGCAGCATATGTGTAGAGAACCTGGGATAACCCAAAAAAGTCAGACAGAGTGACTTTTTTCCATTGGGGTCCTTATGGTATGGTGATACCGACAAGATGTGGAAAAATACACTAATGTACAGTTCAGGACATTTATTAAAGGAAAACGTTTTGCCACGAGTGGCTTCTTCAGTCCTAATACAGAGAAAACTAAGAAAACGCATATATATAATGGCAGGAGTCAGGTGAAGTGACGCGTGGGTAGAGGTGGTAGTAGTAGTGGAACTAAGGAGGTGAGATGGATGACGTGGCGAAACGTTTCCTTTAATAAATGTCCTGAACTGTACATAAGTGTCTTTTTCCACATGAGGCAGTGTGTTTGCAGTGCATCTCCATTGTTACGTAATGGATGAATGTAAGGAGGACCTGCCTAGCATGGACTAGCAGGCCTACTACAGTGTTGCTCTGTTGTTGTCATGCCTAACATAAGTCAGTAGGTCTATTGTTACATCATGTCTAGCATAAGCCAGTAGGTCTGATGTTATGTACTCACCTATTTGTGGTTGCAGGGTCAAGTCATAGCTCCTGGCCCTGCCTCTTCACTGATCGCTACTAGGTCCTCTCCCTGCTCCATGAGCTTTATCATACCTCGTCTTAAAACTATGTATAGTTCCTGCCTCCAATACGTCACTTTCCAGACTATTCCACTTCCTGACAACTCTATGACTGAAGAAATACTTCTTAACATCTCTGTGACTCAACTGAGTGTTCAACTTCCAATTATGGCCCTTTGTTTCTGTGTCCCATCTCTGGAACTTCCTGTCTTTGTCCACCGTGTCAATTCCTCGCAGTATTTTGTGTGTCGTTATCATGTCTTCCCTAACCCTCCTATCCTCCAGTGTCATCAGGCTGATTTCCCTTATCCTTTCTCTGTAGGACATTCCTCTTAGCTTTGGGACTAGTCTTGTTGCAAACCTCTGCACTTTCTCTAATATTTGGTACTTTTTTCAAATTTTTTGGAACGTTTGTTTTGACGAAAAGTATTTGACCTCATATAAAGTCGCTCACAATACTACTAGCGTAGACCTGCACACAAGATACATTAAACCCTTGATATAACAGACCTCACTATAACACCTCACTATAATAGACCTCACTATAACACCACTATAATAGACCTCACTATAACACCTCACTATAATAGACCTCACTATAACACCTCACTATAATAGACCTCACTATAACACCTCACTATAATAGACCTCACTATAACACCTCACTATAATAGACCTCACTATAACACCTCACTATAATAGACCTCACTATAACAGACTTAAAATAATGGGTTATGTTCCACTGGTTAAATTATACTTTTATCTCTTTTTTTCTTTTCAGTGTTTATTGTTATATAACAATAAATTGTGGAAAAAATAGACACAATATAATGTTATCCTTTATTGACTGTTACACCCACAGTGGTATGTTACACCTACACAGTGGTGTTACACCTACACAGTGGTGTTACACCCACAGTGGTATGTTACACCTACACAGTGGTGTTACACCCACAGTGGTATGTTACACCTACACAGTGGTGTTACACCCACAGTGGTATGTTACACCTACACAGTGGTGTTACACCCACAGTGGTATGTTACACCTACACAGTGGTGTTACACCCACAGTGGTATGTTACACCTACACAGTGGTGTTACACCCACAGTGGTATGTTACACCTACACAGTGGTGTTACACCCACAGTGGTATGTTACACCTACACAGTGGTGTTACACCCACAGTGGTATGTTACACCTACACAGTGGTGTTACACCCACAGTGGTATGTTACACCTACACAGTGGTGTTACACCCACAGTGGTATGTTACACCTACACAGTGGTGTTACACCCACAGTGGTATGTTACACCTACACAGTGGTGTTACACCCACAGTGGTATGTTACACCTACACAGTGGTGTTACACCCACAGTGGTATGTTACACCTACACAGTGGTGTTACACCCACAGTGGTATGTTACACCTACACAGTGGTGTTACACCCACACAGTGGTGTTACACCCACACAGTGGTGTTACACCTACACAGTGGTGTTACACCTACACAGTGGTGCTACACCCACACAGTGGTGTTACACCCACACAGTGGTATGTTACACCTACACAGTGGTGTTACACCTACACAGTGGTGTTACACCCACACAGTGGTGTTACACCCACACAGTGGTGTTACACCCACACAGTGGTGTTACACCCACACAGTGGTGTTACACCTACACAGTGGTGTTACACCTACACAGTGGTGTTACACCCACACAGTGGTGTTACACCCACACAGTGGTGTTACACCCACACGGTGGTGTTACACCCACACAGTGGTGTTACACCTACACAGTGGTGTTACACCTACACAGTGGTGTTACACCCACACAGTGGTGTTACACCCACACAGTGGTGTTACACCTACACAGTGGTGTTACACCTACACAGTGGTGTTACACCTACACAGTGGTGTTACACCCACACAGTGGTGTTACACCCACACAGTGGTGTTACACCCACACGGTGGTGTTACACCCACACAGTGGTGTTACACCCACACAGTGGTGTTACACCTACACAGTGGTGTTACACCCACACAGCGGTGTTACACCCACACAGTGGTGTTACACCCACACAGTGGTGTTACACCCACACAGTGGTGTTACACCCACACAGTGGTGTTACACCTACACAGTGGTGTTACACCTACACAGTAGTGTTACACCCACACAGTGGTGTTACACCCACACTGTGGTGTTACACCCACACAGTGGTGTTACACCTACACATGGGTGTTACACCCACACAGTGGTGTTACACCCACACAGTGGTGTTACACCTACACAGTGGTGTTACACCTACACAGTGGTGTTACACCCACACAGTGGTGTTACACCTACACAGTGGTGTTACACCCATACAATGGTGTTACACCTACACAGTGGTGTTACACCCACACAGTGGTGTTACACGTACACAGTGGTGTTACACCTACACAGTGGTGTTACACCCACACAGTGGTGTTACACATACACAGTGGTGTTACACCTACACAGTGGTGTTACACCTACACAGTGGTGTTACACCTACACAGTCATGTTACACCCACACAGTGGTGTTACACCGACACAGTGGTGTTACACCTACACAGTCGTGTTACACCCACACAGTGGTGTTATACCGATGCAATGGTATGTTACACCCACACAGTGGTATGTTACACCCACGCAATGGTATGTTACACCCACACAATGGTATGTTACACCCACAGTGGTGTTACACCCACACAGTGGTGTTACACCCACACAGTGGTATGTTACACCCACACAGTGGTATGTTACACCCACACAATGGTATGTTACACCCACACAATGGTATGTTACACCCACACAATGGTGTTACACCTACACAATGGTATGTTATGCCCACACAATGGTATGTTACACCCACACAATGGTGTTACACCCACACAGTGGTATGTTACATCCACACAATGGTATGTTACACCCACACAGTGGTGTTACACCCACACAGTGGTATGTTACACCCACACAATGGTATGTTACACCCACACAATGGCATGTTACACCCACACAATGGTATGTTACACCCACACAGTGATGTTACACCCACACTGGTATGTTACACCCACACAATGGTATGTTACACCCACACAGTGGTGTTACACCCACACAGTGGTGTTATGCCTACTCAGTGGTATGTCACACCCATATAATGGTATGTTACACCCACACAGAGGTGTTACACCCATGCAGTGGTGCTACACCCACAGTGATGCTACACCCACAGTGGTGTTACACCTACAGTGGTGCTACACCCACACAGTGGTATGTTACACCCACACAATGATATGTTACACCCACACAGTGGTGTTATGCCCACACAGTGGCATGTTTCTCCCACACAGTGATGTGTTACAGCCACACACTGGTATGTTACACCCACACAGTGGTATGTTACACCCACACAATGGTATGTTACACCCACACACGTGTAAGTTACTCCCACACATTGGTATGTTACAGCCACACAGTGGCATGTTACACCCACACAGTGGCATTACACCCACACAGTGGTGTTACACCCACACAGTGGCGTTGCACCAACACAGTGGTATGTTTCACCCATCCAATGGTGTTACACCCACACAGTTGTATGTTACACCTACACAGTGGTATGTTACACCCACACAGTGGTATGTTTCTCCCACACAGTGGTATGTCACACTCACACAGTGGTATGTTAAACCCACACAATGGACATTATAAAGTCACACACCTGTTTGTGAGTTGATAAATTCCACTGTGTGGGTGTAACATACCACTGTGTGGGTGTAACATATCACTGTGTGGGTGTAACATACCACTGTGTGGGTGTAACATACCACTGTGGGTGTAACATACCACTGTGTGGGTATAACATACCACTGTGGGTATAACATACCACTGTGTGGGTGTAACATACCACTGTGTGGGTGTAACATACCACTGTATGGGTGTAACATACCACTGTGTGAGTGCAACATACCACTGTGTGGGTGTAACATACCACTGTGTGAGTGTAACATACCACTGTGTGGGTGTAACATACCACTGTGTGGGTGTAACATACCACTGTGTGGGTATAACATACCACTATGTGTGTGTAACATACCACTGTGTGGGTGTAACATACCACTGTGTGAGTGTAACATACCACTGTATGGGTGTAACATACCACTGTGTGGGTGTAACATACCACTGTGTGGGTGTAACAGATCACTGTGTGGGTGTATACCTCTGTGTGGGTGTAACATACCACTGTGTAGGTGTAACATACCACTGTGTGGGTGTAACATAACACTGTGTGGGTGTAACATACCACTGTGTGGGTGTAACATACCACTGTGTGGGTGTAACATACCACTGTGTGAGTGTAACATACCACTGTGTGAGTGTAACATACCACTGTGTGGGTGTAACATACCACTGTGTAGGTGTAACATACCACTGTGTGGGTATAACATACCACTATGTGTGTGTAACATACCACTGTGTGGGTGTAACATACCACTGTGTGAGTGTAACATACCACTGTATGGGTGTAACATACCACTGTGTGGGCGTAACAAAGCACTGTGTGGGTGTAACATACCACTGTGTGGGTGTAACATACCACTGTGTGGGTGTAACATACCACTGTGTGGGTGTAACATACCACTGTGTGAGTGTAACATACCACTGTGTGGGTGTAACATATCACTGTGTGGGTGTATACCTCTGTGTGGGTGTAACATACCACTGTGTAGGTGTAACATACCACTGTGTGGGTGTAACATACCACTGTGTGGGCGTAACATACAACTGTGTGGGTGTAACATACAACTGTGGGTGTAACATACCACTGTGTGGGTGTAACATACCATTGTGTGGGTGTAACATACCACTTTGTGGGTGTAACATATTACTGTGTGGGTGTAACATACCACTGTGTGGGTGTAACATACCACTTTGTGGGTGTAACATACCACTGTGTAGGTGTCTACCACTGTGTGGGTGTAACATACCACTCTGTGGGTGTAACATATTACTGTGTGGGTGTAACATACCACTGTGTGGGTGTAACATACCACTGTGTGGGTGTAACATACCACTGTGTAGGTGTCTACCACTGTGTGGGTTTAACTTACCACTGTGTGGGTGTAACATACCACTGTGTAGGTGTAACATACCACTATGTGTGTGTAACATACTACTGTGTGGGTGTAACATAACATTGTGTGGGAGAAACATACCACTGTGTGGGAGAAACACACCACTGTGTGGGAGAAACCACTGTGTGAGAGAAACATACCACTGTGGGTGTAACATACTACTGTGTGGGTGTAACATACCATTGTGTGGGTGTAACATACCACTGTGTGGGTGTAACATACCACTGTGTGGGTGTAACATACCACTGTGGGTGTAACATACCACTGTGTGGGTATAACATACCACTGTGGGTGTAACATACCACTGTGTGGGTGTAACATACCACTGTGTGGGTGTAACATACCACTGTGTGGGTGTAACATACCACTGTATGGGTGTAACATACCACTGTGTGAGTGCAACATACCACTGTGTGGGTGTAACATACCACTGTGTGAGTGTAACATACCACTGTGTGGGTGTAACATACCACTGTGTGGGTGTAACATACCACTGTGTGGGTATAACATACCACTATGTGTGTGTAACATACCACTGTGTGGGTGTAACATACCACTGTGTGAGTGTAACATAACACTGTATGGGTGTAACATACCACTGTGTGGGTGTAACATACCACTGTGTGGGCGTAACATACCACTGTGTGGGTGTAACATACCACTGTGTGGGTGTAACATACCACTGTGTGGGTGTAACATACCACTGTGTGGGTGTAACATACCACTGTGTGAGTGTAACATACCACTGTGTGGGTGTAACATATCACTGTGTGGGTGTATACCTCTGTGTGGGTGTAACATACCACCGTGTAGGTGTAACATACCACTGTGTGGGTGTAACATACCACTGTGTGGGTGTAACATACCACTGTGTGGGTGTAACATACCACTGTGTGGGTGTAACATACCACTGTGTGGGTGTAACATACCACTGTGTGAGTGTAACATACCACTGTGTGAGTGTAACATACCACTGTGTGGGTGTAACATACCACTGTGTAGGTGTAACATACCACTGTGTGGGTATAACATACCACTATGTATGTGTAACATACCACTGTGTGGGTGTAACATACCACTGTGTGAGTGTAACATACCACTGTATGGGTGTAACATACCACTGTGTGGGTGTAACATACCACTGTGTGGGCATAACATACCACTGTGTGGGTGTAACATACCACTGTGTGGGTGTAACATACCACTGTGTGGGTGTAACATACCACTGTGTGGGTGTAACATACCACTGTGTGAGTGTAACATACCACTGTGTGGGTGTAACATATCACTGTGTGGGTGTATACCTCTGTGTGGGTGTAACATACCACTGTGTAGGTGTAACATACCACTGTGTGGGTGTAACATACCACTGTGTGGTTGTAACATACCACTGTGTGGGTGTAACATACCACTGTGGGTGTAACATACCACTGTGTGGGTGTAACATACCATTGTGTGGGTGTAACATACCACTCTGTGGGTGTAACATATTACTGTGTGGGTGTAACATACCACTGTGTGGGTGTAACATACCACTTTGTGGGTGTAACATACCACTGTGTAGGTGTCTACCACTGTGTGGGTGTAACATACCACTCTGTGGGTGTAACATATTACTGTGTGGGTGTAACATACCACTGTGTGGGTGTAACATACCACTGTGTGGGTGTAACATACCACTGTGTAGGTGTCTACCACTGTGTGGGTTTAACATACCACTGTGTGGGTGTAACATACCACTGTGTAGGTGTAACATACCACTATGTGTGTGTAACATACTACTGTGTGGGTGTAACATAACATTGTGTGGGAGAAACATACCACTGTGTGGGAGAAACACACCACTGTGTGGGAGAAACCACTGTGTGAGAGAAACATACCACTGTGTGGGAGAAACACACCACTGTGTGGGAGAAACATATCACTGTGTGGGAGAAACCACTGTGCGGTAGAAACCACTGTGTGGGAGAAACCACTGTGTAGGAGAAACCACTGTGTGGGAGAAATATAGTCAATGAAGAATCACATTAAACTGCATTTGTGTCTTTCTGTTGTGTTGCCACTTTATATCATGTATTCGTGTTGTAGTAATATACAGTGAAACGAACCTCCATTGTCGAATTTAATTTGTTCCAGATGGTAATTCGACAACCAAAATGGATGACAACCAAAGCAATTTTTCCCATAAAGAATAATGTAAATGGAATTAATCCATTTCAGACCCCAAATGCCAATTTAATAATTTATTAAATATGTACTACTACATAAAACTGTAAAAATTATTAATAAAAGAAACTTTAAGTGAAATACTGTTTAATAAATGAAAATTTAACCCCCTCTTACCTGTCAGAGGAGAGCTAATGGTATACTGGAAGCAGGAGGTGGAGGAGCGGAGGGGGGATGTTACTGCTTGGAAGGAGAGTCGGGCAACTCTCCTTCTGGTGTTGTTTCTCTTTTTTGTGTCTTTTCGCCACTAACACCTTGCTCTGGCTCACTAAAAACCTGTCCAGTGAGGTTTGTTTCAGGCTTTGTTTTAACACTTGTCTAAATTGAAACATTACACTGTCATTGTACATGTTACAGAGAGAGATGACCACTGCTTTGTCTGGATGGTATTTTTCTGCAAACTCCTGCACTTCTTGCCATTTAGCACACATTTCTTTGACAAGTGCAATGGGCACATCATCCCTTCCCTCTTTCTCTGATGACAGTTCCTTCGCTGTAATCTGTTGCTGCTCCTTCTGAGGGTCTACACGTTCTTCTGTGGTGAGTTCAGTTCTATGCTCCTCCACCAACTCCTCCACATCATCTTCAGTCACCTGTACACCCAGGGACACAACACAACATTGTTCTTAAAATCTCATGGATTTTCGGAATGGTAAATAAATAAGGGCTTCAGTTTTAAGTCCTCACTTGCATTACCACACAATAACAGAGTAAGCCTGTCTTTTATTGGCCTGTATCCTAGCACTGACTTTTTCTCTTCAGTTATGTAGGTCCTCTTGGGCATTTTCTTCCAGAAGAGTCCTGTCTCCATGCCAGCCAGGCCAAGCTCTCGCTTCACACACTGAGGGCCCAGGTTCGATTCCCAGTGGGGTGGAAGCATCTTGATGCATTTCCTTACACCTGTTGTCCTGTTCACCTAGCAGCAAGTAGGTACCCGGGTGTTAGTCAACTGGTGTGGGTTGCATCCTGGGGGACAAGATTGAGGACCCCGATGGAAATAAGACAGACAGTTCCTCGATGACCCATTGCCTGTCTTGTGTTATCCTAGGTGGCTAACTCTCCGTGGTTAAAAGTCCGAACAAAATCTTATCTTAATTAAACACTTGGTGGGGAAGAAATCTTTCAGCCTCTATGTACTCTTGGAATTCAGTAGCATACTTTTCAACGGCCACTTTGTCAGCACTGGCAGCCTCCCCATGCCTAGCCACACTATGAATGCACTTCTTTTCTTAAAATTATCAACCCAACCCCTACTAGCCTTGAAGCATTGCATTTCAGCCCTTGTTTTTTTTTTTTTTTTCAGGAAGTCATCATGCAACTGCCTCACTTTTTCACAAATACATGTAATGGCCTCTGAAACACTCACCGTGTAACTGCTTTTCATTCATCCAAATCAAGAGTAGTTTTTCACTTTGCCTTGATATCACTTTCATGTATTTTTCCTTTAATTTTTTTTCCCTTTGGCCCGATTTATGAAAAAGGTTTGCTATATCAACCATAGTTTTGAATAACTTCTTTTTTAAACTCAACAGTGCGTTTTACAATTTTTCTTTTTGCTTTCATCTCTCTATCCTTCTTTCGACTCACGATGGCTTATCACACAATAAAAGAAATTTCACCAAAACCGCAAAATAACAAAAAAGTTCACGAGATGCACAACAAAATCTCAAGAGGTGTTTAGACATATAATCTAGTGATACCAGTGAATAGCAGAATACAGTGTTGTAGTAGCAACTAACCAGTATTATAATGGTACTTAGTGGAGTGGAGTGACTTTCATTAGTTTCTTTTTCTTGAAATACGAGACGTTACTGTGAATTTCATATAACCTGTAGTTACCAGCGGTCGCAATATACACAACGAGAAGCAATTATTACTACAGAAAAAGCGTCCTTCCTCCAAAATTTGCACCAGTCAACTATAGTGATAATATAGCATTTATTGTGGTGGAGACGGAAAAAAAAAAAAAAAAAAAAAATAGAAAAGCCAGATACAGCGATTGATAAACAAGGAGGTCGACCGTTCGTCATTGTAGGAGCTGCCAGATATCACCGGCTCTTCAACACGCAAGTTATACTTTTGTATCAGTCAAATCACATATTACTCGGGTAGATAATTTCCAGTAGATCCTTCATGTGTTAGCTCAAATCACCGACCAGTATGTTTTAAATAAGTGACCCACTGATCAGAGCAGATCGACTGGTCCGAACCCTTGACTGGTCCGAACCCTTGACTGGTCCGAACCCTTGTCCGAACCCGGGACTGGTTTCAAACAGTTTCGTTGGACAATAAAGCAGACTGTAAACGGATGGGGTTGTAGGCGCCCTTATAAACACAAACATTAAAAATCAGGAACGTGACGGTAAGCTGTCCAATATACAAAAAGAGTTAGAAACAGAAATACAAATAGCTAGAGCTTCATTTAAGGTTATTAATATAATATTCAAGAGGTTGCTAGTAGAATTGCAGTAAATCAACCATTCAAATCATTATGAAGCTGTGTGTAGTCTGTGGTCAGTCAAACAAACGGGCTTCCACATGGATAAATTGTCATTTTTGTGGAAATTGGTGTCACGCCCCTTGTGCAGATATCCAAGAACTAGCTACAAGCAGTATTAAAACAGAGAAGTGTTTTTGGGTATGCCCAAATGAGGAAAATCTGTGGACTAAAATCACAAGGGTATTAAAAGAGGACAACATCAAAGCTGCTTTCATAGAAAACCTGGAAGCTTTCTACAACAGATGGGAACATAAAAAGTCTGGGCTGAATGGTACTGCCCTTGATACTGGCCATGTAGTCAGAAACTGTAAGGCTGGAGATGATATCCTGGTAGTCAGTAATATGTGGGGACTGAGCTGGAGGTGCTGTCCTGGGAGACAGTAATGGTGAAGATGGAGGTGCTGTCCTGGTAGACAGTAATGGTGAAGCTGGAGGTGCTGTCCTGGGAGACAGAAATGAAGCTGGAGATGCTGTCCTGGGAGACAGTAATGGTGAAGCTGGAGATTTTGTCCAGGTAGTCGGGAATTATACGCAGGAAGGAATACATATAAATGACCTCATAGGGGACAGGAGCCATAGTAGGGAAACAAGTGTAGTCAAAGATAAGATAAAACCAATATTGCAAACTAGAAATACCGCAGGAAATAGCAAACAAGAGGACTCCACTAGCAATAGTGAGGATATATTACCAAAAACAACTGGTGGGAGCTCCATTGTTGGTGCTAGGGAGGATAGAAGTAAGACAGGGAAACATGCACCAACAGGGAATACAGTCACAGAAACCCAAGGCAAACGGAAACCAAGCCTGTGCACATACTATGCACTTGGTATCTGCTGGCATGGGAAATCTGGAAAAACAGATGGGACGTGCAACTATGACCACCCTAGAAAATGCCATGCCCATATGACAACAGGAAAATGCAAACTCCCTTCCTGTAAGCTTTTTCACCCTGAACTGTGTACCTCTTCAGTACAGGAAAGACTGTGCTATAACTTAAATTGCCAGGCATACCATCTAAAGGGGACAAAAAGATACAAAACATCCAGGCCATGGGAAAACCTGGGTAGCCACAGCCACTCAAGAGGGAGAGGTTTTTTAGTGCCAGGAAGGAAAAAAAACTGGCAGGAAATGGCAGAAATCGTACACCAAATCCAGTCATTCCTGGAGTGGAACCACAGTCGATGGCCTCCACTCCAAACCAACAGATACAGATACTAATGCCGGAAAAAAAATCCCCCCCCAGTACCAACAATACCACCAGTCCGATAACATTCTTCTTTGCAAATATACAGGGTCTAAAGCCAGCAACAAACAACAAAATACCTTTCATCCGTGGACTGCTTGCAGAGGCAAAGGCAATGTTCGCGGCTTTCACTGAGACCCACATAAAGGATCACTTGGACAACGAAATATGGATCCCAGGTTACAACCTATACAGATGTGACAGAGTGAACAGGCAAAAGGGGGGGGGGGGGTTGGCCTGTACATTGCAGAGTCACTTGTTTGCACAGAACTGCTTAATGCCTCAAATGATGTAGTGGAAGTTTTAGCAGTAAAGGTCGAGAACCAAAACCTAGTCATTGTGGTAGTCTACAAGCCTCCGGATGCAACATCCCAGCAATTCCAGGAACAGCTGTTAAAAATTGACCACTGTCTGGAAAATCTTCCAGCTCCTGCACCCAACATCTTGCTCCTGGGGGATTTCAACTTAAGGCACCTAAAATGGAGGAATATAGCAAATAATATTGTTGCAGTAATAACACCAGGAGGCAGCTCTGATGAAAACTCACACTCACACGAGCTTTTAAATCTCTGCACAAAATTCAATTTAAACCAGCAAATAATAGAGCCTACTAGACTGGAGAATACACTAGACCTCATCTTCACTAACAATGATGATCTGATAAGAAATGTCACCATATCAAAAACAATATACTCAGATCACAACATAATTGAGGTTCAGACATGTATGCGTGGAGCCCCAGACCGACAAAATGAGACTAGTCACGAGGGAGCATTCACCAAATTCAACTTCAATAACAAAAACATAAAGTGGGACCAAGTAAACCAAGTCCTAACCGATATAAGCTGGGAAGATATACTAAGCAACACAGACCCAAACTTATGCCTAGAACAGATTAACTCGGTGGCACTCGATGTATGCACAAGGCTTATTCCTCTAAGAAAAAGGAGGAGTAGATGTAAAATAGAAAGAGACAGGCGCTCCCTTTACAGGCGACGGAAAAGAATAACAGAGCGGCTAAAAGAGGTCAATATATCTGAAATGCGCAGGGAGACACTGGTCAGAGAAATAGCAAGCATCGAACTTAAGCTAAAAGAATCCTTTAGGAGTCAGGAATCGCGGGAAGAACTAAAAGCCATAAATGAAATCGAAAGAAACCCAAAGTATTTCTTCTCCTATGCCAAATCAAAATCGAGAACAACGTCCAGTATTGGGCCCCTACTTAAACAAGATGGGTCCTACACAGATGACAGCAAGGAAATGAGTGAGCTACTCAAGTCCCAATATGACTCAGTTTTTAGCAAGCCGCTAACCAGACTGAGAGTCGAAGATCAAAATGAATTTTTTATGAGAGAGCCACAAAATTTGATTAACACAAGCCTATCCGATGTTATCCTGACGCCAAATGACTTCGAACAGGCGATAAATGACATGCCCATGCACTCTGCCCCAGGGCCAGACTCATGGAACTCTGTGTTCATCAAGAACTGCAAGAAGCCCCTATCACGAGCCTTTTCCATCCTATGGAGAGGGAGCATGGACACGGGGGTCGTCCCTCAGTTACTAAAAACAACAGACATAGCCCCACTCCACAAAGGGGGCAGTAAAGCAACAGCAAAGAACTACAGACCAATAGCACTAACATCCCATATCATAAAAATCTTTGAAAGGGTCCTAAGAAGCAAGATCACCACCCATCTAGAAACCCATCAGTTACACAACCCAGGGCAACATGGGTTTAGAACAGGTCGCTCCTGTCTGTCTCAACTACTGGATCACTACGACAAGGTCCTAAATGCACTAGAAGACAAAAAGAATGCAGATGTAATATATACAGACTTTGCAAAAGCCTTCGACAAGTGTGACCATGGCGTAATAGCGCACAAAATGCGCGCTAAAGGAATAACAGGAAAAGTCGGTCGATGGATCTATAATTTCCTCACTAACAGAACACAGAGAGTAGTCGTCAACAGAGTAAAGTCCGAGGCAGCTACGGTGAAAAGCTCTGTTCCACAAGGCACAGTACTAGCTCCCATCTTGTTCCTCATCCTCATATCCGACATAGACAAGGATGTCAGCCACAGCACCGTGTCTTCCTTTGCAGATGACACCCGAATCTGCATGACAGTGTCTTCCATTGCAGACACTGCAAGGCTCCAGGCGGACATCAACCAAATCTTTCAGTGGGCTGCAGAAAACAATATGAAGTTCAACGATGAGAAATTTCAATTACTCAGATATGGTAAACATGAGGAAATTAAATCTTCATCAGAGTACAAAACAAATTCTGGCCACAAAATAGAGCGAAACACCAACGTCAAAGACCTGGGAGTGATTATGTCGGAGGATCTCACCTTCAAGGACCATAACATTGTATCAATCGCATCTGCTAGAAAAATGACAGGATGGATAATGAGAACCTTCAAAACTAGGGAGGCCAAGCCCATGATGACACTCTTCAGGTCACTTGTTCTATCTAGGCTGGAATATTGCTGCACTCTAACAGCACCTTTCAAGGCAGGTGAAATTGCCGACCTAGAAAATGTACAGAGAACTTTCACGGCGCGCATAACGGAGATAAAACACCTCAATTACTGGGAGCGCTTGAGGTTTCTAAACCTGTATTCCCTGGAACGCAGGAGGGAGAGATACATGATTATATACACCTGGAAAATCCTAGAGGGACTAGTACCGAACTTGCACACGAAAATCACTCACTACGAAAGCAAAAGACTTGGCAGACGATGCACCATCCCCCCAATGAAAAGCAGGGGTGTCACTAGCACGTTAAGAGACCATACAATAAGTGTCAGGGGCCCGAGACTGTTCAACTGCCTCCCAGCACACATAAGGGGGATTACCAACAGACCCCTGGCAGTCTTCAAGCTGGCACTGGACAAGCACCTAAAGTCAGTTCCTGATCAGCCGGGCTGTGGCTCGTACGTTGGTTTGCGTGCAGCCAGCAGCAACAGCCTGGTTGATCAGGCGCTGATCCACCAGGAGGCCTGGTCACAGACCGGGCCGCGGGGGCGTTGACCCCCGAAACTCTCTCCAGGTAAACTCCAGGTAATGGTGTATATATACAGTGGACCCCCGCATACCGATGGCATCACATAGCGATTAATCCGCATACCGCTTGCTTTAATCGCAAAAATTTTGCCTCGCATACCGATTAAAAACCCGCTCACCGATTTTCGTCCGAGACGCGTCCAATGTGCGCCCTCAGCCAGCCTCACATGTGCCGCCCGTGCCATTGTTTACCAGCCAGCCTCCGCGGTAACATCCAAGCATACAATCGGAATATTTCGTATTATTACAGTGTTTTCGGTGCTGTTTCTGGAAAATAAGTGACCATGGGCCCCAAGAAAGCTTCTAGTGCCAACCCTACACCAATAAGGGTGAGAATTCCAATAGAAATGAAGAAAGAGATCATTGATAAGTATGAAAGTGGAGTGCGTATCGCCGACCTGGTCAGGTTGTACAAGAAACCCCAATCAACCATCGCTACTATTGTGGGCACCAGAAAGGCAATCAAGGAAGCTGTTCTTGCCAAAGGTTTAACTGTGTTTTCGAAACAAAGATCGCAAGTGATGGAAGATGTTGAGAGACTCTTATTGGTGTGGATAAATGAAAAACAGCTAGCAGGAGATAGCGTCTCTCAAGCGATCATATGTGAAAAGGCTAGGAAGTTGCATGAGGATTTAATTAAAAAAATGCCTGCAACTAGTGATGATGTGAGTGAATTTAAGGCCAGCAAAGGTTGGTTTGAGAGATTTAAGAAGCGTAGTGGCATCCATAGTGTGATAAGGCATGGTGAGGCTGCCAGTTCGGACCACAAAGCGGCTGAAAAATATGTGCAGGAATTCAAGGAGTACATAGACACTGAAGGACTGAAACCTGAACAAGTGTTTAATTGTGATGAAACAGGCCTGTTCTGGAAGAAAATGCCAAGCAGGACCTACATTACTCAGGAGGAAAAGGCACTCCCAGGACATAAGCCTATGAAAGACAGGCTTACTTTGTTGATGTGTGCCAATGCTACTGGTGATTGCAAAGTTAAGCCTTTATTAGTGTATCACTCTGAAACTCCCAGAGCGTTCAGGCAAAAGAATGTCCTCAAGGATAATTTGTGTGTGCTGTGGAGGGCAAACAGTAAGGCATGGGTCACTAGGGACTTTTTCTATAACTGGTTACACCATGCATTTGCCCCCAATGTGAAAGATTACCTAACTGAAAAGAAATTAGAACTTAAGTGCCTCCTGGTGTTAGACAATGCCCCTGGTCATCCTACAGACGTGGCAGAGCGACTTTATGGGGACATGAGCTTCATTAAGGTGAAGTTTTTGCCTCCTAATACCACTCCTCTCCTGCAGCCCATGGACCAGCAGGTTATTGCAAACTTCAAAAAACTGTACACAAAAGCTCTGTTTGAAAGGTGCTTTGTAGTGACCTCAGAAACTCAACTGACTCTAAGAGAGTTTTGGAGAGAGCACTTTAATATCCTCAATTGTGTAAACCTTATAGGTAAGGCTTGGGAGGGAGTGACTAAGAAGACCTTGAACTCTGCTTGGAAGAAACTGTGGCCAGAATGTGTAGACAAAAGGGATTTTGAAGGGTTTGAGGCTAACCCTGAGAGGATTATGCCAGTTGAGGAATCCATTGTGGCATTGGGAAAGTCCTTGGGGTTGGAGGTTAGTGGGGAGGATGTGGAAGAGTTGGTGGAGGAGGACAATGAAGAACTAACCACTGATGAGCTGATAGATCAACTTCAAGAGCAAGAGGCCAGACCTGAGGAAACTGGTTCAGAGGAGGGGAGAGAGAAATTGAAGAAGTTGCCTACTACAAAGATTAAGGAAATCTGTGCAAAGTGGCTTGAAGTGCAAACCTTCATGGATGAAAATCACCCTCACACAGCTATTGCAAGCCGTGCTGGCAACCTTACACTGACAATGTTGTGAAACACTTTAGGGAAGTCATAAAGGAACGAGAGGTACAGGCCACTATGGACAGATATGTTGTGCGAAAGAAGTCCAGTGACTCTGAAGCTGGTCCTAGTGGCATTAAAAGAAGAAGGGAAGTAACCCCAGAAAAGGACTTGACACCTCAAGTCTTAATGGAAGGGGATTCCCCTTCTAAACACTAACACTCTCTCTCCCCTCCTCCCATCCCATCAATCATCACCAGATCTTCAATAAAAGTAAGTGTCATGTAAGTGTGCATGCCTTTTTCAGTTTGTGTGTATTAAAATTAACATTTCATGTGGTAAAAAATTTTTTTTTTTCATACTTTTGGGTGTCTTGCACGGATTAATTTTATTTCCATTATTTCTTATGGGGAAAATTCATTCACATACCGATTATTTCGCATAACAATTACCCCTCTTGCACGGATTAAAATCGTTATGCGGGGGTCCACTGTATATATATATATACATATATATATATACATATATATATATATATATATATATATATATATATATATATATACGTATATATATATATATATGTATATATATATATATATATATATATATATATATATATATAGTACTGGTACTAGGGAATGGTTACTACAAGTACTGGTAACTAGGGAATGGTTACTACAAGTACTGGTAACTAGGGAATGGTTACTACAAGTACTGGTAACAAGGGAATGGTTACTACAAGTACTGATAACTAGGGAATGGTTACTACAAGTACTGGTAACTAGGGAATGGTTACTACAAGTACTGGTAACTAGGGAATGGTTACTACAAGTACTGGTAACTAGGGAATGGTTACTACAAGTACTGGTAACTAGGGAATGGTTACTACAAGTACTGGTACTAGGGAATGGCTACTACAAGTACTGGTAACTAGGAAATGGCTACTACAAGTACTGGTACTAGGGAATGGCTACTACAAGTACTGGTAACAAGGGAATGGTTACTACAAGTACTGGTAACTAGGGAATGGTTACTACAAGTACTGGTACTAGGGAATGGCTACTACAAGTACTGGTAACTAGGGAATGGCTACTTCAAGTACTGGTAACTAGGGAATGGCTACTACAAGTACTGGTAACTAGGGAATGGTTACTACAAGTACTGGTAACTAGGGAATGGTTACTACAAGTACTGGTAACAAGGGAATGGTTACTACAAGTACTGGTAACTAGGGAATGGTTACTACAAGTACTGGTAACTAGGGAATGGTTACTACAAGTACTGGTACTAGGGAATGGCTACTACAAGTACTGGTAACTAGGGAATGGTTACTACAAGTACTGGTAACTAGGGAATGGTTACTACAAGTACTGGTAACTAGGGAATGGTTACTACAAGTACTGGTAACTAGGGAATGGTGACTACAAGTACTGGTAACTAGGGAATGGTTACTACAAGTACTGGTAACTAGGGAATGGTTACTACAAGTACTGGTAACTAGGGAATGGTTACTACAAGTACTGGTAACTAGGGAATGGTTACTACAAGTACTGGTAACTAGGGAATGGTTACTACAAGTACTGGTAACAAGGGAATGGTTACTACAAGTACTGGTAACTAGGGAATGGTTACTACAAGTACTGGTAACTAGGGAATGGTTACTACAAGTACTGGTAACTAGGGAATGGTTACTACAAGTACTGGTAACTAGCGAAAGGTTACTACAAGTACTGGTAACTAGGGAATGGTTACTACAAGTACTGGTAACTAGGGAATGGTTACTACAAGTACTGGTAACTAGGGAATGGTTACTACAAGTACTGGTACTAGGGAATGGCTACTACAAGTACTGGTAACTAGGGAATGGCTACTACAAGTACTGGTAACTAGGGAATGGTTACTACAAGTACTGGTAACTAGGGAATGGTTACTACAAGTACTGGTAACTAGGGAATGGTTACTACAAGTACTGGTAACTAGGGAATGGTGACTACAAGTACTGGTAACTAGGGAATGGTTACTACAAGTACTGGTAACTAGGGAATGGTTACTACAAGTACTGGTAACTAGGGAATGGTTACTACAAGTACTGGTAACTAGGGAATGGTTACTACAAGTACTGGTAACTAGGGAATGGTTACTACAAGTACTGGTAACAAGGGAATGGTTACTACAAGTACTGGTAACTAGGGAATGGTTACTACAAGTACTGGTAACTAGGGAATGGTTACTACAAGTACTGGTAACTAGGGAATGGTTACTACAAGTACTGGTAACTAGCGAAAGGTTACTACAAGTACTGGTAACTAGGGAATGGTTACTACAAGTACTGGTAACTAGGGAATGGTTACTACAAGTACTGGTAACTAGGGAATGGTTACTACAAGTACTGGTACTAGGGAATGGCTACTACAAGTACTGGTAACTAGGGAATGGTTACTACAAGTACTGGTAACTAGGGAATGGTTACTACAAGTACTGTTAACAAGGGAATGGTTACTACAAGTACTGGTAACTAGGGAATGGTTCCTACAAGTACTGGTAACTAGGGAATGGTTACTACAAGTACTGGTAACTAGGGAATGGTTACTACAAGTACTGGTAACTAGGGAATGGTTACTACAAGTACTGGTAACTAGGGAATGGTTACTACAAGTACTGGTAACAAGGGAATGGTTACTACAAGTACTGGTAACTAGGGAATGGTTACTACAAGTACTGGTAACAAGGGAATGGTTACTACAAGTACTGGTAACTAGGGAATGGTTACTACAAGTACTGGTAACTAGGGAATGGTTACTACAAGTACTGGTAACTAGGGAATGGTTACTACTAGTACTGGTAACTAGGGAATGGTTACTACAAGTACTGGTAACAAGGGAATGGTTACTACAAGTACTGGTAACTAGGGAATGGTTACTACAAGTACTGGTAACTAGGGAATGGTTACTACAAGTACTGGTAACTAGGGAATGGTTACTACAAGTACTGGTAACTAGGGAATGGTTACTACAAGTACTGGTAACTAGGGAATGGTTACTACAAGTACTGGTAACAAGGGAATGGTTACTACAAGTACTGGTAACTAGGGAATGGTTACTACAAGTACTGGTAACAAGGGAATGGTTACTACAAGTACTGGTAACTAGGGAATGGTTACTACAAGTACTGGTAACTAGGGAATGGTTACTACAAGTACTGGTAACAAGGGAATGGTTACTACAAGTACTGGTAACTAGGGAATGGTTACTACTAGTACTGGTAACTAGGGAATGGTTACTACAAGTACTGGTAACAAGGGAATGGTTACTACAAGTACTGGTAACAAGGGAATGGTTACTACAAGTACTGGTAACTAGGGAATGGTTACTACAAGTACTGGTAACAAGGGAATGGTTACTACAAGTACTGGTAACTAGGGAATGGTTACTACAAGTACTGTTAACAAGGGAATGGTTACTACAAGTACTGGTAACTAGGGAATGGTTACTACAAGTACTGGTAACTAGGGAATGGTTACTACTAGTACTGGTACTGAAATGGTTACTACAAGTACTGGTAACTAGGGAATGGTTACTACAAGTACTGGTAACTAGGGAATGGTTACTACAAGTACTGGTAACTAGGGAATGGTTACTACAAGTACTGGTAACAAGGGAATGGTTACTACAAGTACTGGTAACTAGGTAATGGTTACTACAAGTACTGGTAACTAGGAAATGGTTACTACAAGTACTGGTAACTAGGGAATGGTTACTACAAGAACTGGTAACTAGGGAATGGTTACTACAAGTACTGGTAACAAGGGAATGGTTACTACAAGTACTGGTAACTAGGGAATGGTTACTACAAGTACTGGTAACTGGTAACTAGGGAATGGTTACTACAAGTACTGGTAACAAGGGAATGGTTACTACAACTAGGTAATGGTTAACTACTGGTAACTAGGAAATGGTTACTAACTAGGGAATGGTTACTACAAGTACTGGTAACAAGGGAATGGTTACTACAAGTACTGGTTACTAACTAGGGAATGGTTACTACAAGTACTGGTAACTAGGGAATGGTTACTACAACTGGTAACAAGGGAATGGTTACTACAAGTACTGGTAACTAGGGAATGGTTACTACAAGAACTGGTAACTAGGGAATGGTTACTACAAGTACTGGTAACAAGGGAATGGTTACTACAAGTACTGGTAACTAGGGAATGGTTACTACAAGTACTGGTAACAAGGGAATGGTTACTACAAGTACTGGTAACTAGGGAATGGTTACTACAAGTACTGGTAACTAGGGAATGGTTACTACAAGTACTGGTAACAAGGGAATGGTTACTACAAGTACTGGTAACTAGGGAATGGTTGCTACAAGTACTGGTAACTAGGGAATGGTTACTACAAGTACTGGTAACAAGGGAATGGTTACTACAAGTACTGGTAACTAGGGAATGGTTACTACAAGTACTGGTAACTAGGGAATGGTTACTACAAGTACTGGTAACTAGGGAATGGTTACTACAAGTACTGGTAACTAGGGAATGGTTACTACAAGTACTGGTAACTAGGGAATGGTTACTACAAGTACTGGTAACTAGGGAATGGTTACTACAAGTACTGGTAACTAGGGAATGGTTACTACAAGTACTGGTAACTAGGGAATGGTTACTACAAGTACTGGTAACTAGGGAATGGTTACTACAAGTACTGGTAACTAGGGAATGTTTACTACAAGTACTGGTAACTAGGGAATGGTTACTACAAGTACTGGTAACTAGGGAATGGTTACTACAAGTACTGGTAACTAGGGAATGGTTACTACAAGTACTGGTAACTAGGGAATGGTTACTACAAGTACTGGTAACTAGGGAATGGTTACTACAAGTACTGGTAACTAGGGAATGGTTACTACAAGTACTGGTACTAGGAAATGGTTACTTCAAGTACTGGTACTAGGAAATGGTTACTACAAGTACTGGTAACTAGGGAACAGTTACTACAAGTACTGGTAACTAGGGAACGGTTACTACAAGTACTGGTACTAGGAAATGGTTACTACAAGTACTGGTACTAGGAAATGGTTACTGCAAGTACTGGTAACAAGGGAATGGCTACTACAAGTACTGGTAACTAGGGAATGGTTACTACAAGTACTGGTAACTAGGGAATGGTTACTACAATTACTGGTAACTAGGGAATGGTTACTACAATTACTGGTAACTAGGGAATGGTTACTACAAGTACTGGTAACTAGGGAATGGTTACTACAAGTACTGGTAACTAGGGAATGGTTACTACAAGTACTGGTAACTAGGGAATGGTTACTACAAGTACTGGTAACTAGGGAATGGTTACTACAAGTACTGGTAACTAGGGAATGGTTACTACAAGTACTGGTAACTAGGGAATGGTTTCTATAAGTACTGGTAACTAGGGAATGGTTACTACAAGTACTGGTAACTAGGGAATGGTTACTACAAGTACTGGTAACTAGGGAATGGTTAATACAACTGTTGACATCTCTTGGTGCTCTATGTTCAAAGTTATATTTCATATTCTAAAAATTTTGGAATGGGTCTAATAACTTTTAAAATCCTCTTCTGCCTGGCTTCAAATATTAAAAATTGTTGTATTCCACTTGAGCAATGGTGGAGAGTGAGACTGAAGTGTGTTAGTTCATAATTGCCAAATTTCTATGTAAAATAATGTGAAATGTTGTCTTTGTTAAATCACATTAAGTATATTAGAGGCTGCCTTTTTTTCAGCATCAGTCTTTGCCAGCTGCTGCATCTTACTGGGAGGATATTACCTATTATTTATTTATTTATTTATTTATTTATTTATTTATTTATTTATTATGTTCACTTTGTGTAACTGCAAATTTGCCAGTTTACCAACTAAAGAAATTATTGAATTGTATGTAGTACCTGAAGATGCCTCTTCTGATAAGCTTCAAACTGTAAGTGTTGGTATGCTTTCCTGAGCACATAAGCTTTTTATTGGGTAGCATAAGTCTCAATATTTTAATTTTATTGAAGAGTGACATTGCCTTGCATTTAGTAAATATAGGATAGCTTTTCTGAACAGCTTTAAACCATTAGCACCATTGTAAGATAAGATAAGATAAGATTTCATTCGGATTTTTAACCCCGGAGGGTTAGCCACCCAGGATAACCCAAGAAAGTCAGTGCGTTATCAAGGACTGTCTAACTTATTTCCATTGGGGTCCTTAATCTTGTCCCCCAGGATGCGACCCACACCAGTCGACTAACACCCAGGTACCTATTTGCTGCTAGGTGAACAGCAAACTGCGGCTCACAAAGCTACTCTGTGCAGCTCCTGAGACAATATTGGGTTCCATTGCCATTTTTCCTAATATTTTATTTTAATGTACAGTAGACCGTTATATTACATGGTACTTATATTCCTGAAAATGTAATGTTAGGTAAATCCGTGTTAGATAAACTGAAGAGCTTAAGGGAAAAATAGGGTTACGTTCTTGGGAGCCCCAAAAATGCCAAATAACCTTTTTTTAAATAGACCTCCAGATCTTACAAAAAATAAAAGTGAATATGTAATTGTAGTTCAATATCATTATGTATTATTTTGTTCTTACTGCTAAAGACTACAAATGCAACAGAAATAATAGTATTTCTTACCTTAAATTGTGGATGCTGGTGTTTGTGGATGATTGTGAAGAGAGTGGAGAGTTATATTGTGGTCCTACTGGGCTGAGGTGGATGGTAGAGGTTCTGGTACTGAAGTCGATGGTTGTACTGGAGTGTGCATAAATTCTGTAATGGATTTCTGGGCTATTTTACCCTGCAGTACATTATACATCTAGCGGTAAGGTATCGGCTGCTTTAGACACCGTTTCAGAGCACTTCTTCTAGATTTGTCAAGGTCTTCTTCAGTGGAAAAGTTTAACTTGAAGGCAATAAGTCAGTCAGTAAATAAGTCAAGTCAGTAAGTCAGTCAAGTTAGTCAGTAAGTCAGTAAGTAAGTCAGTCATTAAGTCACTCAAGTTAGTCAGTCAAGTCAGTCATTTATTCATCACATAAACTCATATATTTACCTCATTGTTTTTAATTGTACAAACTGACACTTCATTAAGGCCACAGGCTATCTCTTGTTTAATATCTCTATTTTCTTCGTATACCTTTTCTTGCCACTTTCAGCAACACTGGTATGCTTACTGGGTGCCATGATTGCTTGGCAGATACAATATATGGCAATTAAAAGATCAAAACACAATTTACAAGCACAGCTTGCTTCTAAGAGTGAATGGAACTGAACATGTATTCATGAAGGCTGGGACTGGGGTGGCAGGGGATGGCGTTAGATCTCTCCCCCGCTGACACAATGGTCTCACCCACAACAAGGTAGCAGCTTGAGCTGGGGAATTTTTTCTGCACCTGCAAATGGAACAGTTAAGTTAATTTTATGAAGTGTTGTATAAAAGTGTGCCACATTTTTTCAGTAGTGCAGTAACCAAAAAGTGGCAAATAAATTCATGTAATATAACAGTCTACTATATAGTATTATAGTATATACCAGTATTAGAAATATTACATGGGGGGTGGAAATCTTTAGCTCAAGTACTTTCACACTTCTCAGTGCGTCATCAGGAGCTGTGCAATGTTGCAAAGACAGTAACAGGAGAAGTAGGGTAAGTTTTCAGAGTGTGATAGTGAGAATGGTAGTGTGGAGGCACCAGCCAGTCTCTGAGAGAGGCAAGCGGGATGCCAACCACACACCGGTACCCTCACACCCCAACCCATATGGGGTTAGGTGGAGTAGGCCTCACAGTTTGCACATAGGAAAAATACTAGAAGATAGTTAATAGCCAGCCCTAAGCTTCTAACTGCTCTGAACAGGTCAAGTGACGTAAAAAGTTACATTACAACAGTGGATCATTACATACCTTCATTTACAACTGTCTAACTAATGAAATAGAGGGAAAATTCCTCATTTGTCAACTGGTGTCACAGAACCTTCCAGAATATTCAGGAAATTCCCTCAGTGTCAGTATCAGTGGCGGCTCGTAGCGCCAGTAATATTTATACTATCATACCACATCAGACTTTTATTTTTAATAATTTTTATCTTGTTTCAACAACAACAAAAAAAAAATAAAAATTCGGTTGTAAATACATTGAAAACAACATATAACAGTGTGAAGGCTTACTCAGCCCTGTAACAACTTCAGACAGTATTACCAAGGCTGGCTCCTCCTCAGGAAAATTAATGAATAGAAAAAGAAATAATAACAGACAAACATAAACACTTTATTATTTAGAAAATATAAAATATAAAACACTTAAATATGAAATATTGATCCTACATTAAAGAAAATGAAAATGAAAAATATAAATGATAACTGAATTCAACGCTATATATATATAAAACGTGGGTGTCTGGTGTTGGTGACACTGCGTGTTGTTGAAATCGTAGCCGTTACTGATGTGGGGGGGGGGTCGCAAGTGTTGGTGACAACCCACCGGCTCGTTCTTCACAGATTTTATAGCCGTGAATAATCTTCCAGATGACAGGAAAGCAGGTTTTCTCCACTGCAATGATGAGGGGTTATATCCTGCTACTTGCATACACAAACAGGTAAGTGGATCAGAATTTGGGACGTCTCAGAACGTTAGTCCGTCTCCTTCAATTCTACTCGTTGGTTGGCAGGTGACCCTCTCTGTCATTCCAGGCTGTAAAGATAGACAGGTTACCCACTGCTTAAGAAATCACTCTCCATGATAAGTACAATACCTAAAAGATGTGGTGATTATTAAACATTTAACAGATAAAGACTGAAAGGACTAAGTTAAGTATTGGTCAAAAGTGAAGCTTTCAACCAATAAGTCCACTAAAATATGATCAGGCATGTACTTACAGTAGTGTTGGGAGCTGTGAGTCGAGTGATTACTGTTTGGACCGGAGCCCCACACGTCACCTTTCGGGGGGGGGGGAAGAGGGAGGGGAAGGGATAGTGGGAGCTAGACTTACCTTACCTTAACAAGTAGCCGGCAATCAAACTATCACTTTCGGGGAGGGGGGAAAAAGGCTGGGGGAATAGCGGGAGCTGGACTTACCCTACCTTAACAAGTAGCCGGCAATGAAACTATTGTTACTATAGACTCCCTCGCTACTCCTATCTATTGAACTTTTCCCTCACACTCCCCCATACCAAGACTTATAGTCAAGGAGTATAAGAAGAATAGGCGAGGAAAAAGTTCTAACATGTGGAAGTCGCGTAAGGCAACAAATCTTCTACTGACTGTCACGACTTAACCAGTCAGAGAAATAATTGGATGAACCATTGATATACACAATATGGAACTTAAAAGCCTGGAGTGCCAATGTCCACCTCAAGAGGCGACTGTTGGTTCCCTTAAAAGTTTCTAGGTATATCAAAGGTTTGTGGTCCGTTTCTAAAATGAATTCTTTTCCCAGCAAATAAAATTTAAGTTTGGAGATACCCCACACAAGGGCCAAACATTCCTTTTCTATGGTGGAGTATCTCGTTTCTGCGGGAAGGAGTTTCCGGCTTAGGAAGCATACAGGGAAGGGAGTACCATCATGGTATTGTAGTAACACCGCACCTAAGCCAGTATTGGAGGCATCAGTTCTTAAACAAAATGTTTTATTAATATCTGGAATCTTAAGTATAGGGTCTTTCGAAAAGATACTTTTAATCTCATTAAACTTTTCCCGAGCTACGTCGGAAAGTTCAAGAGGTTCCTTCACAGACTTTTTAAGGAAGTCGGATAAGATGCCTGTAAGATCAGTAAGGTTCGGGATAAACCGTGCATAAAAATTTACAGAACCAAGAAAGCTACGCATGAGCTTCTTGGTTTTGGGGAATTTAAATTCTAATAAAGCTTTGATCTTACTGGGGAGAGGCTGCAGAGAGTTATTAGAAAGTATCAGTCCAAGATATCTAATCTTGTTATACCCAAGGAAGCATTTCTTCGGCTTGGCAGTGAGGCCATGTGAGCGTAACCTACGCAAAACTGATGTTAATGTTTGGATATGTTCGCCCCACGTGGATGTCATTACGTAAATGTTATCAAAATAAACTGAAACATTTGGCATATTACCCAAGACCTTTCTCATCAGTCTCACGTAGGTAGCACAGGCAGTTACCAAACCGAAGGGCATAGTTCTATACTGCATCAGTCCTTGGTGTGTAGGAAAAGCGGTGTACTGCTTAGAAGAAGGATCTAACATTACTTGATGATATGCCTGCGCAATATCAATCTCTGAAAAGAAGGAAGAGTCATAAAATTTGTGTAGATCGCTATCTATTAAGGGCATAGGCTCAGCATCCCACCGAGTTATAGCATTAAGGCCTCTGAAGTCAATAGCAAGTCTATATGAATTATCCTCCTTCTTAACCATGACTACTGGTGAGCAATATGCAGATACTGAAGGTTCAATGATCTTTAGTTTTAATAATTTGTCTACCTCTCGGTCAAATGCATCCCTAAGGTGAACTGGAACTGGGTATAATTTCCGTTTGATAGGATTGTCCGTCACTAAGTCAATCTTATGGACTACCGTGGAGGTAACACCTGGAATATCAGTAAAGACGTCTGAAAAGTTACTCACACATTGAAGTAGTTCATGTCTCTTATGGTCATCCAAAGATTCATTAATATTAATGTTGGTTGCGCCCGAGTGGTCAAGAGTCACCAAGTCATGTAGTTCTTCATCATAGTCTAAGTTAGAGGTGTCAATTACGCACACCTTACATTCTTCAGTTGTCTTATCAAGTTCGTGTGGAAAAACTAAGTCAAAGTTATTAAGGCAGTTAACCGAATTTCTTCGGTAATATTTCTTAAGGATGTTGATATGATAAAGCTTAGGTTTCCCCTTGACTTCTATGAGGTAGTCAACTTTCCCACAAATTTTTAATACTTTATATGGACCTTTCCATGCTACTAATAATTTATTTGACTTGATAGGCAAAAGTACAAGAACTTCATCCCCTACTTTAAAACTTCTCCTCTGACTTTTGGAATCAAAATAGGTTTTGTACTGGTCCATTGACAAGCTTAAGTTTTTCGAAACTATGTCAGAGGTCTCCTCAAGTTTGGATCTAAGGTCAAGGAGAAACTGGTAAGAAGACTGAACCTCAGCATTTACCTCCTCATTAGTCCATAAGTCATGAAGGATGGACAATGGACCTCTGGCCTGTCTACCATAGAGAAGTTCAAAAGGTGAAAACCCCAAAGAGTCACTGGGAACTTCCCTCATGGCAAACAAAGCACAGGGTAGGTAACGATGCCACTCCTTAGGTTTAAGGGAGCAAAGTTTCCTTAAAATGGACTTGAGAATCGAATGCTGGCGCTCAATCCTCCCATTACAGCTGGGATGATAGGGTGTGGTGAAGAGAGGCTTCACTCCCAGAAGTTGGTAGAGATGTTGCATTAAGTCAGATGTGAATTGTGTCCCACGGTCAGACAAAATTTCTCTAGGGATGCCCACTCTGGAGAAGATGGACAAAAGGGCTTCAGCCACCTCTGTAGTAGTTATGGTCTTTAAGGGTACGGCTTCAGGGAAACTCGAAGCATAATCAACTAATGTTAATATATATCTATGTCCCCCAGATGAAAGTGGAGATAAAGGACCAACGATGTCAATAGCTACTCTTTCAAAGGGTACCGTAAAGATAGGCATTTTGACCATAGGTACTCGCCTGGTACCTCGGGAGGATGACAGTTGGCAAACTTTACACGATCTACAATAGGTAGTGACATCTGAGGACATTTTTGGCCAAAAATAGGTTTCCTTAATTTTATTTAAGGTTTTACGTTATATATTCAAATTTATATGAAAAGTTTTTCCTTTGGATAACTTGATTTTGTTTAGCGGCATTATGGCAATTCTGAATTACATTAGATTTTGCCACCGAATTGGCTAGTTTATTGTGCACCCCATATCCATCCTGTGGACGGTAGCGCGAGAGCATGTGGATACACAAAAGGCCTAGGAACTAGGCCCCAAAGGGTTAACAGGAATACATATGGATTTATATCTACATATCTATAGTTCACTTATCTGTTACAAGCAAATTTAGGAAATTTGCTTAGTATATCTGGTATCTTATTTTCATTAATAAGATATCTTGACATGTCACATAGGTTATTATACTGTCTGTCTCTGTATTCCTCAATAAGTGGACAATTAAGCACATAGTGTTCAAGAGAGTGACCATATGCCTGATCACATAATTTACATTTAGTTTGATCATCATCTGTGTGTCTCCCAAACTGCCAGAAGTACTTGTAACCAAGCCTAAGCCTGGCCACTACAACATCAGTCAGTCTGTTCACATTGCAAGTTGCTCCATAAACATACTTATCTACGTTCATGTTATCATAGTGGGTTATAGATCTACTCAGGCTTCTAACTGCATTCCTATAACAATCATTTTCATTATTTACTTCTCTCCTAATATTATTCCTAATGCTAGACACAGTTATACCAAAGTTATATTCTACATTCTCCTTCTGGATACTCTTCTTGGCTAACATATCAACTTTATCATGAAGGAGTAATCCAATGTGTGATGGGATCCATAGCAATTGTACATTAATTCCTTTGTCCCTAATTTTTGAGTATCTATACCTGGCTTCCCCAATGAGCATGTTGTTGGAGTCATTATATGAGCCAAGAGCCTTCAATGATGACATAGAATCAGTAATGATGATAGAGTCAAGCTCAGTGTCATCATTACTTCTCTTTCAAAGGGTGCCGTAAAGACTGGCATTTTGACCATATGTACTCGCCTGGTACCTCGGAAGGATGACAGTTGGCAAACTTTACACGATCTACAATAGGTAGTGACATCTGAGGACATTTTTGGCCCAAAATAGGTTTCCCTAATTTTATTTAAGGTTTTACGATGCGAGAAATGTCCGGCCACTGGCAGGTCATGAGCCATTTTAAGAACAGTCTCTATGCATTGACTTGGAACAACTAAGATGGAATAGTCTATCTCATCTGAATTTAATTTGAATACTGACTTGTACAAGATACCTTTTATATATTCAAATTTATATGAAAAGTTTTTCCTTTGGATAACTTGATTTTGTTTAGCGGCATTATGGCAATTCTGAAGAGAAGGGCAATTACGTTGTAAATTGACAAAGGAGTCCTTCGATATATCTAAAGGCTTAAAGTCAGGGAAAATCAAAGGATGGACAGTAGGAGAAGCCTGGGCTTTGGTCTGAGCCCTAGTCAAGACATTTATGGTATCGGAGGTGATATCTTCACTTTCATCTAACAAGTGAACCGGTGATCCTACTACCTCGCTTTCGAGAGTAGCATCACTGGTTTTTAATCCCACATGAATCTCCGAGACATTGTCTCATCTGAACTTTCGAGGGGCTTCTCTGACTCTACAGGAAGAGGATCTGAAAAGCTTATGTCCACCTTTGGTGATGAAAGGTCAACCTCAGAAGGAAGAATGGCACCTTTTACATTACCTATTAGTACGGAGCAAGAAGTGATGGGAGCTAGTACGGCTTCAGACCAACCTGTGAACCATTTAGACCTAATGTAACAACGGATGGTAGGAAAAGTGTCTGTACGGCCCAAGTAGTCTGAAAGTATAGCAGAGGAATGAGTTTCTTTAAGGTTAGGGAACAGCTTATCAGAAATGACTATACATGTGCATCCAGTGTCTCGTAAAATGGTAGATACATTAAGTCCATTAACTGTTCCTGAACAGAAGGGTGCTTGGTCATTACAGTCTTTAAAACATCTTCCAACTTTTTGGACCTTCTTAGAAGGACAATCTGGACGTTTATGTCCCTTAACACCACACAAATGACAAACAGGAATAAAAGAAGTCATTTTACTTTCCACTAGAGGCTTTGATTTCTTAAGGTCTGATGAACCCTTGCCCTTAGGGTTCGATCCCTTTAGGTCTTTATAGGAATTGTGAGCCTCAGCATACAGGTCAGCAGCCTCAGCAACTTCCTCAGCTTTAATCAGGTTACGTTCTCTAATGAATGTTCGTATCTGGTGAGGAAGAGCTGTCAGGAACTGGTCAGCAACCATGAAGTCTCTAAGAGATTCATAACTGTGATCAATTCCTGAACTCTCTATCCAAAAGTCGAACAAACGAAAGAGTGTTACCTGTAACTGCTGAAAGTTCTGGCCAGGCTGTAAGGTGGCATACCTGAAATCTTTCCTGTAAGAATTAGTGGTTTTTTGATATGCTTTAAGGATTGCCTTCTTCAGTAGGTTATAATTACATATGATATCCTGCGACAAAGTTGCATAGATATTCAAAGCTGTACCAGAAAATAACATTCCTAACCTGGTAGCCCAGGTGTCAGCAGGCCATTCACAGAGGGTAGCGGTATTTTCAAACCTGATAATGTATGAAGTTATGTCTTCCCCCTCTGTGAAGGGAGGTAAATTAGGTGTTGGAATATGTGCACTAGCTGCATGATGTTCAATTACTCCTTCCTCTAATTGTTGTTGTGTAAGAGTTAACTTTTTATTCTCTAATTCAAGGCGAGCTTTTTCGAGCTCGCGATCCTTTTCTCTCTCTATTAACTCATATTCTCTAGTTCTCTAGCTTTTTCCTCACGTTCTCTATCCTTTGCTCTTTCCTCAATTCTCTAGCTTTTTCCTCAACTTCTCTATCCTTTGCTCTTTCCTCAAGTTCTCTTAATTTAACTTGTTCCTCACGTACTCTAGCTCTCTCCTCACGATCAAGTCTATCACGCTCCTTTTTGTCCTCTCTCAGCAGCCTTCTCTTTCTAACTGTCTTTCTTGATTTCTCTCTCAATCTGTTCTCTCTCTCTTTATTCTTTCTTTCTCCTTTATTCTCTTCTCTTTCGATTCTCTCTCTCTCCTTTTCTTCTTCTCTTTCCCTTTCTGTCTCTCTTCTCTCTCAATTCTCTCTCTTTCAAGTCTTTCCTGGATCTTAGCACTAATGAAAGATTCTAAATTTTTCCCTGTTATTCCTAACTTACTTCCAGCATTCATCCAAAACTGGTATTCCTCCATACTTGCAAGAATAACTTAAACTATCAGGGGAAATGAAACGGGTATTAAAGAAAATGGAGGGTTCAATTCCTGCTCCGCTCAAACTGTAAATAAACCAGAGGGCTCGATCCCTGCTTCAATTAAACAATATGTATTAATGAAAACGAAGGGTTCTATGCCGGCTCCGAGCAAACAGTAAGTAGAATGGGGTCACTTGACCATCCAATCTTCTCACCAACAAATCAAGAGTGTCCTACGACAGTTCCCTTGATATAATAAAGAGCTCAATGAAACAAATTGTCACTGGAAAATCTCGGGTCCCTAGAGTCTAATCCTCCAAAGTGTTTCAAGCTCGGAAAAAGGTGGCAGAATTAAATATTATATCCTGCCTGACTTGACTTACAATAAATTGAGACTATAACAATCACCAAATCTTTTAAATACCTGTACTGTAGTCCTACCATAGAGAATGATTACTCATGGCTGGTGGTAACCGTCTGTGGTATGCGGCATTGAAGTTCCAATGGTAGATTCGAGATGGAGTTGAATCTTGATTCAGTCGAGTTGATCCTGGCAAGGTCGCCACTTGTGAAGGCTTACTCAGCCCTGTAACAACTTCAGACAGTATTACCAAGGCTGGCTCCTCCTCAGGAAAATTAATGAATTGAAAAAGAACAAAAACTGACAAACATAAACAATTTATTATTTAGAAAATATAAAATATAAAACACTTAAATATAAAATATTAATCCTACATTAAAGAAAATGAAAAATGAAAAATATAAATGTTAACTGAATTCAACGCTAATATAAAACTTGGGTGTCTGGTGTTGGTGACACTGCGTGTTGTTGAAATCGTAGCCGTTGCCTGATGATGGGGGGGGGGGGTCGCAGGTGTTGGTGACAACCCACCGGCTCGTTCTTCACAGATTTTATAGCCGTCAAAATCCGTCCAGATGACAGGAAAGCAGGTTCTTTACCACTGCAATGATGAGGGGTTAAATCCTGCTACTTGCATACAGGTAACAGGTAAGTGGATCAAAATTGGGACGTCTCAGAACGTTAGTCCGTCTCCTTCAATTCTACTCGTTGATTGGCAGGTGACCCTCTCTGTCATTTCAAGCTGTAAAGATAGACAGATTACCCACTGCTTAAGAAATCACTCTCCATGATAAGTACAATACCTAAAAGATGTGGTGATTATTAAACATTTAACCTAGATCAAGACTGAAAGGACTAAGTTAATTATTGGTCAAAAGTGAAGCTTTCAACCAATCACAAACTAGTATTTAGTCACTTAGCCATAATACCAACTTACCTCATAATTTGTAATATTTTACAATTAAGAATAAAACTAAGTATGCCCGAAATGCCTAGCCATGCTAAGCGTTCTAGTGGTACACTCTGTAATCACAATTTTACTACATGTAAACCAAACAATGACCAAATTTCTGTAAACTCAGCATTGTAATCCTTATAGAGAATAAACTTTGAATAAGTCCACTAGAATATGAGCAGGCATGTACTTACAGTAGTGTTGGGAGCTGTGAGTCGAGTGATTTACTGTTTGACTGGAGCCCCACACGTCACCTTTGGGGGGGGGGAAGAGGGAGGGGAAGGGAAAGCGGGAGCTAGACTGACCCTACCTTAACAAGCAGCCGGCAATCAAACTATCACTTTCAGAGAGGGGGGGGGAATAGCGGGAGCTGGACTTACCCTACCTTAACAAGTAGCCGGCAATGAAACTATTGTTACTATATACTCCCTCGCTACTCCTATCTATTGAACTTTTCCCTCACACAGACCTAACATATTAAAATATTGATGTCCATGATGGACTTAACAAGGTGTCGTATATTATTTTGATGCACACATGCAACGGGTGTATCTTGACGTTCAGTTTACAGACTTTGGTCGACCTTAACCAAAACATCACAAAACCTCCTGGCATTTTTTTTTTAGCTTTAGAATATTTACTTTATTTTTACTTAATTCTAACTATAGATTCAGTACAAATCTTATACCTGGAGAGAGTTTCGGGGGTCAACGCCCCCGCATTGATCCTGATACCAACCTCTTATTTAATGACTTAAATGATTCAAACAGTTACTGTAATTACTACACAGCAGAACAATCAAAGGCACTTCTCAGAGCCAACAACAACATAACTATCTTTAACTACAGTATCAGATCTTTAAGCAAGCATTATGATGACCTCCTAGCATTACTAAATTCCTTGCATGCCAATATGTCCATCATTACACTAACTGAAACCTGGCTAAAGCCTGATACTACAGATGTCTATGCCATTCCTGGTTACACAGCCATACACAACTGTAGGCCAGACCAACAAGGGGGTGGCACTGCTATATACTACTCAGACCAACTAGAATGTATCACTAATACTTGCACAAGGGATGAACATGGGGAATATATAATAGCTAAATTCAAATCCAAATACCTACAAAAACCTCTCACAGTGATAAACATCTACAGAGTTCCACAATCAAACATTAGCCAATTTAGTCAAAACCTAGGAAGTATGATAACTGATGCACTCATGAACAAAGATCACTTACTACTCTCAGGTGACTTCAATATAAATCTCCTGCAAGACCAGGACCCACACGTTACTGAATTCACAAACACAATGAGTAACTGCATGTTGCTACCAACAGTAACAAAACCTACAAGAGTTACAGAGACTAGTGTTTCCCTACTTGACCACATCTGGACCAACACCATATCCCCTTTAAAGTCAGGCATAATTACAGATAATACCACAGACCACTACCCTACTTTCCTCATAACAACTCTTGGTAAAATACCCCAAGACACTACTAAAGTCACCTTCAGACTTCACAATGAGGCAGCCATTAATAACTTCACAACAGCAGTAACAAACATTGACTGGCACACTGAGCTAGAAATCTATACAGATATTGACGAATGTTTTAATAATTTTCTAAAAAAGACCCAATACCTTTATAACAAGCACTTACCTGGACCTGGAGTTTACCTGGAGAGAGTTTCGGGGGTCAACGCCCCCGCGGCCCGGTCTGTGACCAGGCCTCCTGGTGGATCAGCGCCTGATCAACCAGGCTGTTGCTGCTGGCTGCACGCAAACCAACGTACGAGCCACAGCCCGGCTGATCAGGAACTGACTTTAGGTGCTTGTCCAGTGCCAGCTTGAAGACTGCCAGGGGTCTGTTGGTAATCCCCCTTATGTGTGCTGGGAGGCAGTTGAACAGTCTCGGGCCCCTGACACTTATTGTATTTTACCTGGAGTTTACCTGGAGAGAGTTTCGGGGGTCAACGCCCCCGCGGCCCGGTCTGTGACCAGGCCTCCTGGTGGATCAGCGCCTGATCAACCAGGCTGTTGCTGCTGGCTGCACGCAAACCAACGTACGAGCCACAGCCCGGCTGATCAGGAACTGTCTTTAGGTGCTTGTCCAGTGCCAGCTTGAAGACTGCCAGGGGTCTGTTGGTAATCCCCCTTATGTGTGCTGGGAGGCAGTTGAACAGTCTCGGGCCCCTGACACTTATTGTATGGTCTCTTAACGTGCTAGTGACACCCCTGCTTTTCATTGGGGGGATGGTGCATCGTCTGCCAAGTCTTTTGCTTTCGTAGTGAGTGATTTTCGTGTGCAAGTTTGGTACTAGTCCCTCTAGGATTTTCCAGGTGTATATAATCATGTATCTCTCCCTCCTGCGTTCCAGGGAATACAGGTTTAGAAACCTCAAGCGCTCCCAGTAATTGAGGTGTTTTATCTCCGTTATGCGCGCCGTGAAAGTTCTCTGTACATTTTCTAGGTCGGCAATTTCACCTGCCTTGAAAGGTGCTGTTAGAGTGCAGCAATATTCCAGCCTAGATAGAACAAGTGACCTGAAGAGTGTCATCATGGGCTTGGCCTCCCTAGTTTTGAAGGTTCTCATTATCCATCCTGTCATTTTTCTAGCAGATGCGATTGATACAATGTTATGGTCCTTGAAGGTGAGATCCTCCGACATAATCACTCCTAGGTCTTTGACGTTGGTGTTTCGCTCTATTTTGTGGCCAGAATTTGTTTTGTACTCTGATGAAGATTTAATTTCCTCATGTTTACCATATCTGAGTAATTGAAATTTCTCATCGTTGAACTTCATATTGTTTTCTGCAGCCCACTGAAAGATTTGGTTGATGTCCGCCTGGAGCCTTGCAGTGTCTGCAATGGAAGACACTGTCATGCAGATTCGGGTGTCATCTGCAAAGGAAGACACGGTGCTGTGGCTGACATCCTTGTCTATGTCGGATATGAGGATGAGGAACAAGATGGGAGCTAGTACTGTGCCTTGTGGGACAGAGCTTTTCACCGTAGCTGCCTCGGACTTTACTCTGTTGACGACTACTCTCTGTGTTCTGTTAGTGAGGAAATTATAGATCCATCGACCGACTTTTCCTGTTATTCCTTTAGCGCGCATTTTGTGCGCTATTACGCCATGGTCACACTTGTCGAAGGCTTTTGCAAAGTCTGTATATATTACATCTGCATTCTTTTTGTCTTCTAGTGCATTTAGGACCTTGTCGTAGTGATCCAGTAGTTGAGACAGACAGGAGCGACCTGTTCTAAACCCATGTTGCCCTGGGTTGTGTAACTGATGGGTTTCTAGATGGGTGGTGATCTTGCTTCTTAGGACCCTTTCAAAGATTTTTATGATATGGGATGTTAGTGCTATTGGTCTGTAGTTCTTTGCTGTTGCTTTACTGCCCCCTTTGTGGAGTGGGGCTATGTCTGTTGTTTTTAGTAACTGAGGGACGACCCCCGTGTCCATGCTCCCTCTCCATAGGATGGAAAAGGCTCGTGATAGGGGCTTCTTGCAGTTCTTGATGAACACAGAGTTCCATGAGTCTGGCCCTGGGGCAGAGTGCATGGGCATGTCATTTATCGCCTGTTCGAAGTCATTTGGCGTCAGGATAACATCGGATAGGCTTGTGTTAGTCAAATTTTGTGGCTCTCTCATAAAAAATTCATTTTGGTCTTCGACTCTCAGTCTGGTTAGCGGCTTGCTAAAAACTGAGTCATATTGGGACTTGAGTAGCTCACTCATTTCCTTGCTGTCATCTGTGTAGGACCCATCTTGTTTAAGTAGGGGCCCAATACTGGACGTTGTTCTCGATTTTGATTTGGCATAGGAGAAGAAATACTTTGGGTTTCTTTCGATTTCATTTATGGCTTTTAGTTCTTCCCGCGATTCCTGACTCCTAAAGGATTCTTTTAGCTTAAGTTCGATGCTTGCTATTTCTCTGACCAGTGTCTCCCTGCGCATTTCAGATATATTGACCTCTTTTAGCCGCTCTGTTATTCTTTTCCGTCGCCTGTAAAGGGAGCGCCTGTCTCTTTCTATTTTACATCTACTCCTCCTTTTTCTTAGAGGAATAAGCCTTGTGCATACATCGAGTGCCACCGAGTTAATCTGTTCTAGGCATAAGTTTGGGTCTGTGTTGCTTAGTATATCTTCCCAGCTTATATCGGTTAGGACTTGGTTTACTTGGTCCCACTTTATGTTTTTGTTATTGAAGTTGAATTTGGTGAATGCTCCCTCATGACTAGTCTCATTTTGTCGGTCTGGGGCTCCATGCATACATGTCTGAACCTCAATTATGTTGTGATCTGAGTATATTGTTTTTGATATGGTGACATTTCTTATCAGATCATCATTGTTAGTGAAGATGAGGTCTAGTGTATTCTCCAGTCTTGTAGGCTCTATTATTTGCTGGTTTAAATTGAATTTTGTGCAGAGATTTAAAAGCTCGTGTGAGTGTGAGTTTTCATCAGAGCTGCCTCCTGGTGTTATTTCTGCAACAATATTATTTGCTATATTCCTCCATTTTAGGTGCCTTAAGTTGAAATCCCCCAGGAGCAAGATGTTGGGTGCAGGAGCTGGAAGATTTTCCAGACAGTGGTCAATTTTTAACAGCTGTTCCTGGAATTGCTGGGATGTTGCATCCGGAGGCTTGTAGACTACCACAATGACTAGGTTTTGGTTCTCGACCTTTACTGCTAAAACTTCCACTACGTCATTTGAGGCATTAAGCAGTTCTGTGCAAACAAGTGACTCTGCAATGTACAGGCCAACCCCCCCCTTTTGCCTGTTCACTCTGTCACATCTGTATAGGTTGTAACCTGGGATCCATACTTCGTTGTCCAAGTGATCCTTTATGTGGGTCTCAGTGAAAGCCGCGAACATTGCCTTTGCCTCTGCAAGCAGTCCACGGATGAAAGGTATTTTGTTGTTTGTAGCTGGCTTTAGACCCTGTATATTTGCAAAGAAGAATGTTATCGGACTGGTGGTATTGTTGGTACTGGGGGGGGATTTTTTTTCCGGCATTAGTATCTGTATCTGTTGGTTTGGAGTGGAGGCCATCGACTGTGGTTCCACTCCAGGAATGACTGGATTTGGTGTACGATTTCTGCCATTTCCTGCCAGTTTTTTTTCCTTCCTGGCACTAAAAAACCTCTCCCTCTTGAGTGGCTGTGGCTACCCAGGTTTTCCCCTGGCCTGGATGTTTTGTATCTTTTTGTCCCCTTTAGATGGTATGCCTGGCAATTTAAGTTATAGCACAGTCTTTCCTGTACTGAAGAGGTACACATTTCAGGGTGAAAAAGCTTACAGGAAGGGAGTTTGCATTTTCCTGTTTTCATATGGGCATGGCATTTTCTAGGGTGGTCATAGTTGCATGTCCCATCTGTTTTTCCAGATTTCCCATGCCAGCAGATACCAAGTGCATAGTATGTGCACAGGCTTGGTTTCCGCTTGCCTTGGGTTTCTGTGACTGTATTCCCTGTTGGTGCATGTTTCCCTGTCTTACTTCTATCCTCCCTAGCACCAACAATGGAGCTCCCACCAGTTGTTTTTGGTAATTTATCCTCACTATTGCTATTGGAGTCCTCTTGTTTGCTATTTCCTGCGGTATTTCTAGTTTGCAATATTGGTTTTATCTTATCTTTGACTACACTTGTTTCCCTACTATGGCTCCTGTCCCCTATGAGGTCATTTATATGTATTCCTTCCTGCGTATAATTCCCGACTCCCTGGACAATATCTCCAGCTTCACCATTTCTGTCTCCCCCAGTATCTCCAGACATTTCTGTCTATCTCCAGCTTCACCATTTCTGTCTCCCAGGACAGCACCTCCAGCTTCACCATTACTGTCTCCCAGGACAGTATCTCCAGCTTCACCATTTCTGTGTCCGATAACATTCTTCTTTGCAAATATACAGGGTCTAAAGCCAGCAACAAACAACAAAATACCTTTCATCCGTGGACTGCTTGCAGAGGCAAAGGCAATGTTCGCGGCTTTCACTGAGACCCACATAAAGGATCACTTGGACAACGAAATATGGATCCCAGGTTACAACCTATACAGATGTGACAGAGTGAACAGGCAAAAGGGGGGGGTTGGCCTGTACATTGCAGAGTCACTTGTTTGCACAGAACTGCTTAATGCCTCAAATGACGTAGTGGAAGTTTTAGCAGTAAAGGTCGAGAACCAAAACCTAGTCATTGTGGTAGTCTACAAGCCTCCGGATGCAACATCCCAGCAATTCCAGGAACAGCTGTTAAAAATTGACCACTGTCTGGAAAATCTTCCAGCTCCTGCACCCAACATCTTGCTCCTGGGGGATTTCAACTTAAGGCACCTAAAATGGAGGAATATAGCAAATAATATTGTTGCAGTAATAACACCAGGAGGCAGCTCTGATGAAAACTCACACTCACACGAGCTTTTAAATCTCTGCACAAAATTCAATTTAAACCAGCAAATAATAGAGCCTACTAGACTGGAGAATACACTAGACCTCATCTTCACTAACAATGATGATCTGATAAGAAATGTCACCATATCAAAAACAATATACTCAGATCACAACATAATTGAGGTTCAGACATGTATGCGTGGAGCCCCAGACCGACAAAATGAGACTAGTCACGAGGGAGCATTCACCAAATTCAACTTCAATAACAAAAACATAAAGTGGGACCAAGTAAACCAAGTCCTAACCGATATAAGCTGGGAAGATATACTAAGCAACACAGACCCAAACTTATGCCTAGAACAGATTAACTCGGTGGCACTCGATGTATGCACAAGGCTTATTCCTCTAAGAAAAAGGAGGAGTAGATGTAAAATAGAAAGAGACAGGCGCTCCCTTTACAGGCGACGGAAAAGAATAACAGAGCGGCTAAAAGAGGTCAATATATCTGAAATGCGCAGGGAGACACTGGTCAGAGAAATAGCAAGCATCGAACTTAAGCTAAAAGAATCCTTTAGGAGTCAGGAATCGCGGGAAGAACTAAAAGCCATAAATGAAATCGAAAGAAACCCAAAGTATTTCTTCTCCTATGCCAAATCAAAATCGAGAACAACGTCCAGTATTGGGCCCCTACTTAAACAAGATGGGTCCTACACAGATGACAGCAAGGAAATGAGTGAGCTACTCAAGTCCCAATATGACTCAGTTTTTAGCAAGCCGCTAACCAGACTGAGAGTCGAAGATCAAAATGAATTTTTTATGAGAGAGCCACAAAATTTGATTAACACAAGCCTATCCGATGTTATCCTGACGCCAAATGACTTCGAACAGGCGATAAATGACATGCCCATGCACTCTGCCCCAGGGCCAGACTCATGGAACTCTGTGTTCATCAAGAACTGCAAGAAGCCCCTATCACGAGCCTTTTCCATCCTATGGAGAGGGAGCATGGACACGGGGGTCGTCCCTCAGTTACTAAAAACAACAGACATAGCCCCACTCCACAAAGGGGGCAGTAAAGCAACAGCAAAGAACTACAGACCAATAGCACTAACATCCCATATCATAAAAATCTTTGAAAGGGTCCTAAGAAGCAAGATCACCACCCATCTAGAAACCCATCAGTTACACAACCCAGGGCAACATGGGTTTAGAACAGGTCGCTCCTGTCTGTCTCAACTACTGGATCACTACGACAAGGTCCTAAATGCACTAGAAGACAAAAAGAATGCAGATGTAATATATACAGACTTTGCAAAAGCCTTCGACAAGTGTGACCATGGCGTAATAGCGCACAAAATGCGCGCTAAAGGAATAACAGGAAAAGTCGGTCGATGGATCTATAATTTCCTCACTAACAGAACACAGAGAGTAGTCGTCAACAGAGTAAAGTCCGAGGCAGCTACGGTGAAAAGCTCTGTTCCACAAGGCACAGTACTAGCTCCCATCTTGTTCCTCATCCTCATATCCGACATAGACAAGGATGTCAGCCACAGCACCGTGTCTTCCTTTGCAGATGACACCCGAATCTGCATGACAGTGTCTTCCATTGCAGACACTGCAAGGCTCCAGGCGGACATCAACCAAATCTTTCAGTGGGCTGCAGAAAACAATATGAAGTTCAACGATGAGAAATTTCAATTACTCAGATATGGTAAACATGAGGAAATTAAATCTTCATCAGAGTACAAAACAAATTCTGGCCACAAAAGAGAGCGAAACACCAACGTCAAAGACCTGGGAGTGATTATGTCGGAGGATCTCACCTTCAAGGACCATAACATTGTATCAATCGCATCTGCTAGAAAAATGACAGGATGGATAATGAGAACCTTCAAAACTAGGGAGGCCAAGCCCATGATGACACTCTTCAGGTCACTTGTTCTATCTAGGCTGGAATATTGCTGCACTCTAACAGCACCTTTCAAGGCAGGTGAAATTGCCGACCTAGAAAATGTACAGAGAACTTTCACGGCGCGCATAACGGAGATAAAACACCTCAATTACTGGGAGCGCTTGAGGTTTCTAAACCTGTATTCCCTGGAACGCAGGAGGGAGAGATACATGATTATATACACCTGGAAAATCCTAGAGGGACTAGTACCGAACTTGCACACGAAAATCACTCACTACGAAAGCAAAAGACTTGGCAGACGATGCACCATCCCCCCAATGAAAAGCAGGGGTGTCACTAGCACGTTAAGAGACCATACAATAAGTGTCAGGGGCCCGAGACTGTTCAACTGCCTCCCAGCACACATAAGGGGGATTACCAACAGACCCCTGGCAGTCTTCAAGCTGGCACTGGACAAGCACCTAAAGTCAGTTCCTGATCAGCCGGGCTGTGGCTCGTACGTTGGTTTGCGTGCAGCCAGCAGCAACAGCCTGGTTGATCAGGCGCTGATCCACCAGGAGGCCTGGTCACAGACCGGGCCGCGGGGGCGTTGACCCCCGAAACTCTCTCCAGGTAAACTCCAGTTGACCATGACTTGCTCCACATAAAATTATCACACTATGGTATAAGAAGGCACTCCCTCAACTACCTCAAATCATACCTCAGCAACAGAAGCCAATATGTGTACGCAAATGGGGCAAGCTCTTCCGCACAACCAATTACAGTTGGTGTCCCACAGGGAAGTGTCCTTGGCCCTCTTCTCTTTCTCCTATACATAAATGACCTACCAAATGCTTCGCAATTACTCAAACCCACACTTTTTGCAGATGACACTACATACGTCTTCTCTCACCCGAGCCCAGTCACGCTAGCCAATACTGTAAACACCGAATTACAGAAAATATCTACCTGGATGAGGACTAACAAACTTACACTAAACATTGACAAAACCTACTTCATTCAGTTTGGTAACAGAGCTACAGATGTACCTCTTAACATAACAATAAACGGATCACCTATCACAAAGCTAACAGAGGGAAAATTCCTAGGAATCCACCTCGATAATAGACTCAAATTTCATACACATATACAACAAATTTCTAAGAAAATTTCCAAGACTGTAGGCATACTATCGAAGATACGGTACTATGTTCCACAGTCAGCCCTCCTGGCCCTTTATCACTCTCTTATTTACCCCTATCTCACCTATGGAATTTGTGCATGGGGCTCAACAACAATTAACCATCTCAGACCACTAATTACCCAACAAAAGGCTGCAGTTAGAATGATAACAAATTCTCACTACAGGCAACACACTCCACCAATATTCAAAACACTCAACCTACTCACCATACAAAACATCCATACTTATTATTGCACCTATTACATACATAGAACACTTAACTCTGATATTAACCCTCCCCTCAAACATCTCCTTGCCAACCTCAACAGAACACATGACCATAACACAAGGCACAGATCACTCTTTGATGTTCCTCGTGTCCATCTCACGCTATGCAAAAACTCAATGCACATAAAAGGCCCTAAAATCTGGAATTCATTACCTGTAAATATAAAAGAAACACTACCTGTTTATAAATTCAAGTCTCTTCTCAAAGATCACTTACTCACTCAAAACCAAATAAATACTGAATAACTGAACCTTATAAATTGTATATCCTATATGTTACTCACAATTATATCACACAAATGTTAAACCTAGGACCCAATCTAACTTTATTATTTTTTTAAATACACTACCTAACAGAATACTCCATTCGACTGAATGTACAGCAATGCAAGCAACCATATGACCTGTCTTTGTAATACTCATTTGTGCTTTATAGTTATCTGTTTACAATAATGTTTTATCACTGATTTCATCATTGCTTAGTTAATCTTAAGTTAATTTTAAGCCAGCCCGTAATGCTATGCATATAAGTGGCTTTGGCATGCTGCTCTTACCTGTATTTTTTGTACCTCTGTATGTATGCTTAAATTACTAAATAAATAAATAAATAAATAAATAAATAAGAAGCAATCTTGCGCTTTGTCAGCGTGCCTCGTTGTGCTCCGGGTTTTCTCGTGTTTTCACGGTCGCTCTTACGTGCTAGAACTTTAATTTGTGTCATCAATCCTATACGATACATCCCTCTAGCGCCTGGAACCAATCTTGGGCGGAAAACATTATATACTGAGTCAAAAAAGGAGAATTAGTGTGCACTACCTAGCAGAGTTTACTGCCAGAGGGGAATCATAGGCCTGTGTCCCGTGTGAAAAAAATAATAATAATTGAACTTTTCGTGTCAGAGGAAAGAAAGTCTCCCTGATAACATTGAGTATACATAGTGTATAGTGTATACTACAGTGGCTCCCTAGTATATTGATGATAAAGGCTAAAGTGTCATTTGAAAACAGGTGAATTTGTAAATGAAGTGATAAGCCTATAGAGGCAGGTGCCAGAAGTCGCCAGAAACTTACCACAGGTCAGCTGTTTTTAATAATCTTCCTGGCCTGCTAGTGTACTCGCATATAATCTAGTGATACCAGTGAATAGCAGAATACAGTGTTGTAGTAGCAACTAACCAGTATTATAATGGTACTTAGTGGAGTGGAGTGACTTTCATTAGTTTCTTTTTTCTTGAAATACCAGACGTATACTGTGAATTTCATATAACCTGTAGTTACCAGCGGTCGCAATATACACAACGAGAAGCAATTATTACTACAGAAAAAGCGTCCTTCCTCCAAAATTTCCACCAGTCAACTATAGTGATAATATAGCATTTATTGTGGTGGAGACGAAAAAAAAAAAAATAGAAAAGCTAGATACAGCGATTGATAAACAAGGGTTGAGGTCGACCGTTCGTCATTGTAGGAGTTGCCAGCAGTCACCGGTTTCTTCAACACGCAAGTTATACTTTTGTATCAATCAAATCACATATTACTCGGGTAGATAATTTCCAGTAGATCCTTCATGTGTTAGCTCAAATCACCGACCAGTATGTTTTAAATAAGTGACCCACTGATCAGATCAGATCGACTGGTCCGAACCCTTGACTGGTCCGAACCCTTGACTGGTCCGAACCCTTGACTGGTTTCAAACGGTTTCGTTGGACAATAAAGCAGACTGTAAACGGATGGGGTTGTAGGCGCCCTTATAAACACAAACATTAAATATAAATCAGGAACGTGCACGGTAAGCTGTCCAATATACAAAAACAGTTAGAAACAGAAATACAAATAGCTAGAGCTTCATTTAAGGAGGTTATTAATAGAATATTCAAGAGGTTGCTAGTAGAATTGCAGTAAATCAACCATTCAAATCATTATGAAGCTGTGTGTAGTCTGTGGTCAGTCAAACAAACGGGCTTCCACATGGATAAATTGTCATTTTTGTGGAAATTGGTGTCACGCCCCTTGTGCAGATATCCAAGAACTAGCTACAAGCAGTATTAAAACAGGGAAGTGTTTTTGGGTATGCCCAAATGAGATAAATCTGTGGACTAAAATCACAAGGGTATTAAAAGAGGACAACATCAAAGCTGCTTTCATAGAAAACCTGGAAGCTTTCTACAACAGATGGGAACATAAAAAGTCTGGGCTGAATGGTACTGCCCTTGATACTGGCCATGTAGTCAGAAACTGTAAGGCTGGAGATGATGTCCTGGTAGTCAGTAAATGTGGGGCTGATAGTGCTGTCCTGGGAGACAGTAATGGTGAAGCTGGAGGTGCTGTCCTGGGAGACAGTAATGGTGAAGCTGGAGGTGCTGTCCTGGGAGACAGTAATGGTGAAGCTGGAGATGCTGTCCTGGGAGACAGTAATGGTGAAGCTGGAGATGCTGTCCTGGGAGACAGTAATGGTGAAGCTGGAGATTTTGTCCAGGTAGTCGGGAATTATACGCAGGAAGGAATACATATAAATGACCTCATAGGGGACAGGAGCCATAGTAGGGAAACAAGTGTAGTCAAAGATAAGATAAAACCAATATTGCAAACTAGAAATACCGCAGGAAATAGCAAACAAGAGGACTCCACTAGCAATAGTGAGGATATATTACCAAAAACAACTGGTGGGAGCTCCATTGTTGGTGCTAGGGAGGATAGAAGTAAGACAGGGAAACATGCACCAACAGGGAATACAGTCACAGAAACCCAAGGCAAACGGAAACCAAGCCTGTGCACATACTATGCACTTGGTATCTGCTGGCATGGGAAATCTGGAAAAACAGATGGGACGTGCAACTATGACCACCCTAGAAAATGCCATGCCCATATGACAACAGGAAAATGCAAACTCCCTTCCTGTAAGCTTTTTCACCCTGAACTGTGTACCTCTTCAGTACAGGAAAGACTGTGCTATAACTTAAATTGCCAGGCATACCATCTAAAGGGGACAAAAAGATACAAAACATCCAGGCCATGGGAAAACCTGGGTAGCCACAGCCACTCAAGAGGGAGAGGTTTTTTAGTGCCAGGAAGGAAAAAAAACTGGCAGGAAATGGCAGAAATCGTACACCAAATCCAGTCATTCCTGGAGTGGAACCACAGTCGATGGCCTCCACTCCAAACCAACAGATACAGATACTAATGCCGGAAAAAAAATCCCCCCCCAGTACCAACAATACCACCAGTCCGATAACATTCTTCTTTGCAAATATACAGGGTCTAAAGCCAGCAACAAACAACAAAATACCTTTCATCCGTGGACTGCTTGCAGAGGCAAAGGCAATGTTCGCGGCTTTCACTGAGACCCACATAAAGGATCACTTGGACAACGAAATATGGATCCCAGGTTACAACCTATACAGATGTGACAGAGTGAACAGGCAAAAGGGGGGGGGGGGTTGGCCTGTACATTGCAGAGTCACTTGTTTGCACAGAACTGCTTAATGCCTCAAATGATGTAGTGGAAGTTTTAGCAGTAAAGGTCGAGAACCAAAACCTAGTCATTGTGGTAGTCTACAAGCCTCCGGATGCAACATCCCAGCAATTCCAGGAACAGCTGTTAAAAATTGACCACTGTCTGGAAAATCTTCCAGCTCCTGCACCCAACATCTTGCTCCTGGGGGATTTCAACTTAAGGCACCTAAAATGGAGGAATATAGCAAATAATATTGTTGCAGTAATAACACCAGGAGGCAGCTCTGATGAAAACTCACACTCACACGAGCTTTTAAATCTCTGCACAAAATTCAATTTAAACCAGCAAATAATAGAGCCTACTAGACTGGAGAATACACTAGACCTCATCTTCACTAACAATGATGATCTGATAAGAAATGTCACCATATCAAAAACAATATACTCAGATCACAACATAATTGAGGTTCAGACATGTATGCGTGGAGCCCCAGACCGACATAATGAGACTAGTCACGAGGGAGCATTCACCAAATTCAACTTCAATAACAAAAACATAAAGTGGGACCAAGTAAACCAAGTCCTAACCGATATAAGCTGGGAAGATATACTAAGCAACACAGACCCCAACTTATGCCTAGAACAGATTAACTCGGTGGCACTCGATGTATGCACAAGGCTTATTCCTCTAAGAAAAAGGAGGAGTAGATGTAAAATAGAAAGAGACAGGCGCTCCCTTTACAGGCGACGGAAAAGAATAACAGAGCGGCTAAAAGAGGTCAATATATCTGAAATGCGTAGGGAGACACTGGTCAGAGAAATAGCAAGCATCGAACTTAAGCTAAAAGAATCCTTTAGGAGTCAGGAATCGCGGGAAGAACTAAAAGCCATAAATGAAATCGAAAGAAACCCAAAGTATTTCTTCTCCTATGCCAAATCAAAATCGAGAACAACGTCCAGTATTGGGCCCCTACTTAAACAAGATGGGTATGTGTAGTGATACTGGTCCTGTGGGGAGCAGCAGCAGGATAATACTGCACCACCTCTAGGGGCCCTTAACAACAACAACAGTTTGGTGTGTGTCATGGGCACCAACACATGGTGTGTGATTCTCTCCTACTTTATCCATTTATCAGCGATGCAGATTACATGGTGAGTTTAAATATGTGGCCTGTAGTTATAACTTTTCTCTTGACATATGCAAGACATCACCATCCCTGTAGAAGCCATTATTAGATGTACTAGTCATTATATTTTGTTGTTGCAGAAGTACTATGAAGATTCTATGTTCAATAAAGCCTAGAGATAAGGCCTGTGTTTCTATCACAACAATTTATTGAACATAGAATCCTGGGCTACCTGGTGGTGATCCTGCGCTAGACTACATCACAACATGGAGCGTTTACTGAAACCTGAGAGGCTAGACTGTGACCCCAGCTTATCAACGGCTGCTCAGGAATGGAAGCACTGGTTTAAGACTTTCGAAAACTTCTTGGGAGCCCTTCCTAAAGAAGATCTAGATAAACTAAGTCTGCTCATCAATTTTGTGTCACCTAAGATATATGAGGCTATTTCTGAGTGTAATACCTACGAAGATGCTATCAAAACCCTCAAGTCTCAGTATATTAAACCTACAAATGAAATCTTTGCACGCTATCGCCTTGCAACTCGCCGCCAGCAGATTGATGAGTCCTTAGAGGAATACTTTCAAGCACTGAAAATTTTAGGTAAGGACTGTCACTTCCAAGCAGTGACAGCTGCTCAGTATTGTGAAGAGTCCATCAGGGATGCTTTTATCAGTGGCCTGCAATCACCAATAATAAGGCAGCGTTTATTGGAGAATAAAACTCTCGACTTAGCCGCTGCCTTTGACCAGGCAAGAGCTCTAGATTCAGCCCAGAAGAATTCTGAAGTATACAGTACCACTCAGCCTTCTCGAGTGGTAAGTGCTGCAATTCCTGACCAAGACTCTTGCAATGAAGTTACTGGGGAACCTGCCTCAGTGACAGCAGCAGCAGGTACGGTGTGTTTCTTTTGTGGTTTTTCAAGACATCCACGTCCAAAGTGTCCTGCTCGTGAAGCAATGTGCCATAAATGCCACAAGAAAGGTCACTTTGCTAAAGTATGTCGTGCTAATGCATCAACAAGAGCTAGTGCCTCCACACATTCCAGTGATCATGCGACTCTAGCAACAGTGACTTCTGCGGCTACTCCAAATTCACTGTCAAAGGCAGTTGTGAAAGTATTCATCAAAGGAACAGAAGTAGATGGTCTTATTGATAGTGGCAGCTCAGAGAGTTTCATCAACCTTGACTTAGTTAAACGGCTCTCCTTGACTCTACATCACTCATCAGGTACCGTTTCCATGGCATCAACATCTCTCTCTATTCAGACCTTAGGGTTTTGTAAGGTAAATCTCAGAGTTAATGGAAAGGATTATCAAGATGTACATTTAGCTATTCTGCCACAACTGTGCTCTGATGTTATCCTTGGTCAGGACTTTCAGAAGCTGCATGGTAGTGTCACCTTAACATATGGAGGTGAACTGCCTCCTCTTGTTGTCTGTGGACTTAGCACTTTAAGGGTAGACCCACCAAAGCTGTTTGCAAATCTTACCGCGGATTGCCATCCTATATCAGCTAAGTCACGCCGCTATTCTTATGAGGATCGGATGTTCATTGAGAAAGAAACTCAGAGGCTGCTGAAGGAGGGTATTATAGAACCGAGTGATTCCCCTTGGCGTGCACAGGTTGTTGTTGTTAAAGATGGTTATAGGAAACGGAGACTGGCTATCGATTACTCTGAGACAATCAACAAATTTACACTTCTTGATGGGTACCCTCTACCTCGAATTGACGATACAGTGAACAAAATTGCTCAGTACTACGTGTTTAGCACAATTGATCTGCAGAGTGCCTATCATCAAGTCCCTATAAGGAATGAAGATAAACCATACACAGCGTTTCAGGCTAGTGATGGCCTGTATCAGTTTACCAGAGTCCCTTTTGGAGTCACCAATGGGGTAGCCTGCTTCCAACGAATTATGGATTCACTCATTCAGGAAGAGCAACTCATGGGAACTTACGCGTATTTAGATAATGTTACCATTTGTGGCAAGACCCAGGAGGAACATGATGCAAACCTTGATAAGTTTTTGGAAGCCGCCAAGAAGAAAAATATCAGTTACAATGAGGAAAAGTGCACTTTTTCAACTAAAAGGCTTAGCATCCTTGGTTATGTAGTGGAAGGAGGTTCAATATTCCCAGACCCTGAACGACTACGACCTCTACGGGAACTTCCAATGCCTCAAGACAAAAAGTCACTCCGAAGAACTCTTGGTCTCTTTGCTTATTACTCACAATGGATCTACAACTATTCAAGTAAAGTCCGCCCATTGAGTGCTACCACATTTCCTGTGACAAAGGAAGCAGAAGCCGCTTTCCATACTCTCAAACAGGACATTGAAAACTCAGTAGTTCAAGCCATTGATGAGTCCCTACCATTCGAAGTGGAAACGGATGCATCTGACATTGCCATTGCTGCAGTCTTATCTCAGGCAGGACGACCAGTAGCCTTCTTTTCGAGAACTTTTCAAGGATCAGAGAAATGTTATGCTGCTGTAGAAAAGGAAGCCCAGGCCATCATAGAAGCAGTTCGCCACTGGAGGCATTATTTAACTGGTAGACATTTCACCATAAGGACTGACCAACGGTCCGTGATGTATATGTTCGACAAGAGGCACAAAAGTAGGATAAAGAATGACAAGATATTACGCTGGAGGATGGAACTATCGTGTTATGACTTTGATATTCTGTACCGACCGGGTCAAGAGAACATCTCACCTGATGCATTCTCTAGGTCCCACTGTGGAGCAGCATGTCATGATTTGCAATCACTCTCAGCTCTCCACAAGGCTTTGTGTCACCCAGGAGTTACACGCCTGTACCATTTTGTCAAATCAAAGAACATGCCCTACTCAGTGGAAGATGTGCGACAAGTGATCAGAGCATGCAGAGTATGTGCAGAGTGCAAGCCAAACTTTCATCAGCCAGAGAAGACTCATCTCATAAAATCCACCCAGCCTTTCGAAAGATTGAATATAGATTTCAAAGGACCTCTACCAAGCACAAATCAGAATAGGTATTTCCTTAACATAGTAGATGAATATTCAAGGTTTCCCTTTGTATTCCCCTGTGCAAATATGGCTGCTTCAACTGTTATTAGTTGTCTTTCACAGTTGTTCTCTATTTTTGGTATGCCAGCTTATATCCATTCAGACAGGGGATCCTCGTTCATGAGTAACGAACTTCAGGAGTTTTTGGCTAGCAAAGGTATTGCCTGCAGCAGAACAACAAGCTACAACCCTCAAGGCAATGGTCAAGTGGAGCGGTTCAATGGTACTATATGGAAGGCAGTTACAATGACATTAAAGTCGCGCAATCTACCTGTTCAACACTGGCAAACTGTCCTACCTGATGCTCTTCACTCTATTAGATCACTGCTGTGCACAGCTACTAATGCAACCCCTCATGAAAGACTCCTCAACTATTCACGTCGTTCCTCTACGGGAGCCTCCGTGCCCACTTGGTTATGTCATCCTGGACCCGTTCTCCTGAAGAGTCACCGTAGGATGAACAAGACGGATCCTTTAGTGGAAGAGGTAGAGCTCCTGCAAGCTAATCCACATTACGCCCACATTCGCTACCAAAATGGTGAAGAGACTACAGTATCTACAAGACATTTAGCCCCAGTTGAAATCCCTATTAGTGTGGAATCTCAAGATACACCAATAGATGTGAAAGATGCTTCGTTTTCTCCTGGAAAGCCCCTTGAGACTACCCCTATGGAAATAGAGGATTCTGCTCCAGCAGTTAATCAAACCCCGCTGGAAAATATCGAACCTGGTGAAGAGGCTCAAGGGCTACGAAGGTCGGGACGTGTACGTCGCCCACCTAACAGTTTGGGAGATTACTGTCTCTGATATTTTAGAAGGGGGAGATTGTAGTGATACTGGTCCTGTGGGGAGCAGCAGCAGGATAATACTGCACCACCTCTAGGGGCCCTTAACAACAACAACAGTTTGGTGTGTGTCATGGGCACCAACACATGGTGTGTGATTCTCTCCTACTTTATCCATTTATCAGCGATGCAGATTACATGGTGAGTTTAAATATGTGGCCTGTAGTTATAACTTTTCTCTTGACATATGCAAGACATCACCATCCCTGTAGAAGCCATTATTAGATGTACTAGTCATTATATTTTGTTGTTGCAGAAGTACTATGAAGATTCTATGTTCAATAAAGCCTAGAGATAAGGCCTGTGTTTCTATCACAACAAAGATATACTAAGCAACACAGACCCCAACTTATGCCTAGAACAGATTAACTCGGTGGCACTCGATGTATGCACAAGGCTTATTCCTCTAAGAAAAAGGAGGAGTAGATGTAAAATAGAAAGAGACAGGCGCTCCCTTTACAGGCGACGGAAAAGAATAACAGAGCGGCTAAAAGAGGTCAATATATCTGAAATGCGTAGGGAGACACTGGTCAGAGAAATAGCAAGCATCGAACTTAAGCTAAAAGAATCCTTTAGGAGTCAGGAATCGCGGGAAGAACTAAAAGCCATAAATGAAATCGAAAGAAACCCAAAGTATTTCTTCTCCTATGCCAAATCAAAATCGAGAACAACGTCCAGTATTGGGCCCCTACTTAAACAAGATGGGTCCTACACAGATGACAGCAAGGAAATGAGTGAGCTACTCAAGTCCCAATATGACTCAGTTTTTAGCAAGCCGCTAACCAGACTGAGAGTCGAAGATCAAAATGAATTTTTTATGAGAGAGCCACAAAATTTGATTAACACAAGCCTATCCGATGTTATCCTGACGCCAAATGACTTCGAACAGGCGATAAATGACATGCCCATGCACTCTGCCCCAGGGCCAGACTCATGGAACTCTGTGTTCATCAAGAACTGCAAGAAGCCCCTATCACGAGCCTTTTCCATCCTATGGAGAGGGAGCATGGACACGGGGGTCGTCCCACAGTTACTAAAAACAACAGACATAGCCCCACTCCACAAAGGGGGCAGTAAAGCAACAGCAAAGAACTACAGACCAATAGCACTAACATCCCATATCATAAAAATCTTTGAAAGGGTCCTAAGAAGCAAGATCACCACCCATCTAGAAACCCATCAGTTACACAACCCAGGGCAACATGGGTTTAGAACAGGTCGCTCCTGTCTGTCTCAACTATTGGATCACTACGACAAGGTCCTAAATGCACTAGAAGACAAAAAGAATGCAGATGTAATATATACAGACTTTGCAAAAGCCCAGAGAACTTTCATGGCGCGCATAACGGAGATAAAACACCTCAATTACTGGGAGCGCTTGAGGTTCCTAAACCTGTATTCCCTGGAACGCAGGAGGGAGAGATACATGATTATATACACCTGGAAAATCCTAGAGGGACTAGTACCGAACTTGCACACGAAAATCACTCACTACGAAAGCAAAAGACTTGGCAGACGATGCAACATCCCCCCAATGAAAAGCAGGGGTGTCACTAGCACGTTAAGAGACCATACAATAAGTGTCAGGGGCCCAAGACTGTTCAACTGCCTCCCAGCATACATAAGGGGGATTACCAACAGACCCCTGGCAGTCTTCAAGCTGGCACTGGACAAGCACCTAAAGTCAGTTCCTGATCAGCCGGGCTGTGGCTCGTACGTTGGTTTGCGTGCAGCCAGCAGCAACAGCCTGGTTGATCAGGCTCTGATCCACCAGGAGGCCTGGTCACAGACCGGGCCGCGGGGGCGTTGACCCCCGGAACTCTCTCCAGGTAAACTCCAGGTAAACTAAATTCCCTGCATACTAGTATGTCCATCATTACTCTCACCGAAACCTGGCTAAAGCCAGATACTACAGACATCTATGCCATTCCTGGTTACACAGCCATACACAACTGTAGGCCAGATCAACAAGCGGGTGGCACAACTATATACTACTCAGACCAACTAGAATGTATCACTAATACTTGCACAAGGGATGAACATGGGGAATATATAATAGTTAAATTCAAATCCAAATACCTACAAAAACCTCTCACAGTGATAAAAATCTACAGAGTACCACAGTCAAACATTAGCCGTTTTAATGACAACCTAGGAAGCATGATAACTGATGCACACATGAACAAAGATCACTTACTACTCTCAGGTGACTTCAAAATCTTTGTGTGGACTGCCTCCAAGTGAGTCACCTACCCTAGCAAACTCTGTTGACACCGAGCTCTGAGGTGGGTACCTCAGCCTCACAAGTGGCTTATAGGACAGATTTTCACAAATGATTGATGTTGCATGAAAACTCGCCTGCATGCACGTATAAAGGACTAACTTACTTGGTGTTGCAGCATATATCCTGATCTTCAACTTCCTAAGCCTAGCTTTAGCCCCTTTGGACTTCCCCTCAGAAACCACGTGCAACCGGGAGCCTTAATTCCTGCAATATTCAATCGTAATTAGTGTCCTGCCTGCACCTCAGAAATTCCTATATCCAAGAGGGTATGTATCCCCTAGTATAACTATGCAGACTCAGACACTAGCTTCCAGACTGCTCTGAGACACTGGTACTTACTGGGCATGCTCTGCCTGTTGCAACCGGGCCCACAGTAAACTCACTCACTCACAATCTCCCAAGACACTGGCCAGTAATCTACGAGATAAAGGTGAAGGTCTTGTCTTACTGTATGGGCCTGATGGAGGAGGTCATCTATGGTACATCGAGGTGCCTCTACCAGATTTCCCCAGGTCTCAGATGTGAAGACACGTGGGGGGGGCGCCATCTGCTGATCACGACACGTGTTGTCCAGTTGGTGTCTGTCTTAAGAAGGACGCTATTCTGTCTTTGTGACCCGCGCCTCGTCATTCAAGCTAGGGCTGCCAGTTCTCCCTAGCTAACTTATCCTAGTGTTTGCCTACATTATCGGCCTATTACTACCTATGTTAAGGTCTTAGGTCTACATTATTATTATCTACAGTTGTCTCAATAATCCTAATATTAGTGTACTACCAGTAAAACTACCTACTCCTTCCCTGAAGAGTAAATCTATAAATTAAATACATGCCTACCAAGAATCCATCGCCGACTAGAGAGAATGCTGTTTGTTTGGGAGGGTTTTAAGGGCTGCCCAGCTCAGCCGTCCCGTACGGCCATGCTGGATTTGTCCTGTGGAACTTTAGGGACCAAATAAATTTCCACAAACACCATATCCCCTTTAAAATCAGGCATAATCACAGATAATACCACAGACCACTACCCTACCTTCCTCATAAACAATCTAGGTAAATTACCCCAAGACACTACTAAAGTAACTTTCAGACTTCATAACAAGAACTAGCTACAAGCAGTGTTAAAACAGGGAAGTGTTTTTGGGTATGCCCAAATGAGATAAATCTGTGGACTAAAATCACAAGGGTATTAAAAGAGGACAACATCAAAGCTGCTTTCATAGAAAACCTGGAAGCTTTCTACAACAGATGGGAACATAAAAAGTCTGGGCTGAATGGTACTGCCCTTGATACTGGCCATGTAGTCAGAAACTGTAAGGCTGGAGATGAAGTCCTGGTAGTCAGTAAATGTGGGGCTGATAGTGCTGTCCTGGGAGACAGTAATGGTGAAGCTGGAGGTGCTGTCCTGGGAGACAGTAATGGTGAAGCTGGAGGTGCTGTCCTGGGAGACAGTAATGGTGAAGCTGGAGATGCTGTCCTGGGAGACAGTAATGGTGAAGCTGGAGATTTTGTCCAGGTAGTCGGGAATTATACGCAGGAAGGAATACATATAAATGACCTCATAGGGGACAGGAGCCATAGTAGGGAAACAAGTGTAGTCAAAGATAAGATAAAACCAATATTGCAAACTAGAAATACCGCAGGAAATAGCAAACAAGAGGACTCCACTAGCAATAGTGAGGATATATTACCAAAAACAACTGGTGGGAGCTCCATTGTTGGTGCTAGGGAGGATAGAAGTAGGACAGGGAAACATGCACCAACAGGGAATACAGTCACAGAAACCCAAGGCAAACGGAAACCAAGCCTGTGCACATACTATGCACTTGGTATCTGCTGGCATGGGAAATCTGGAAAAACAGATGGGACGTGCAACTATGACCACCCTAGAAAATGCCATGCCCATATGACAACAGGAAAATGCAAACTCCCTTCCTGTAAGCTTTTTCACCCTGAACTGTGTACCTCTTCAGTACAGGAAAGACTGTGCTATAACTTAAATTGCCAGGCATACCATCTAAAGGGGACAAAAAGATACAAAACATCCAGGCCATGGGAAAACCTGGGTAGCCACAGCCACTCAAGAGGGAGAGGTTTTTTAGTGCCAGGAAGGAAAAAAAACTGGCAGGAAATGGCAGAAATCGTACACCAAATCCAGTCATTCCTGGAGTGGAACCACAGTCGATGGCCTCCACTCCAAACCAACAGATACAGATACTAATGCCGGAAAAAAAATCCCCCCCCCCAGTACCAACAATACCACCAGTCCGATAACATTCTTCTTTGCAAATATACAGGGTCTAAAGCCAGCAACAAACAACAAAATACCTTTCATCCGTGGACTGCTTGCAGAGGCAAAGGCAATGTTCGCGGCTTTCACTGAGACCCACATAAAGGATCACTTGGACAACGAAATATGGATCCCAGGTTACAACCTATACAGATGTGACAGAGTGAACAGGCAAAAGGGGGGGGGGGGGTTGGCCTGTACATTGCAGAGTCACTTGTTTGCACAGAACTGCTTAATGCCTCAAATGATGTAGTGGAAGTTTTAGCAGTAAAGGTCGAGAACCAAAACCTAGTCATTGTGGTAGTCTACAAGCCTCCGGATGCAACATCCCAGCAATTCCAGGAACAGCTGTTAAAAATTGACCACTGTCTGGAAAATCTTCCAGCTCCTGCACCCAACATCTTGCTCCTGGGGGATTTCAACTTAAGGCACCTAAAATGGAGGAATATAGCAAATAATATTGTTGCAGTAATAACACCAGGAGGCAGCTCTGATGAAAACTCACACTCACACGAGCTTTTAAATCTCTGCACAAAATTCAATTTAAACCAGCAAATAATAGAGCCTACTAGACTGGAGAATACACTAGACCTCATCTTCACTAACAATGATGATCTGATAAGAAATGTCACCATATCAAAAACAATATACTCAGATCACAACATAATTGAGGTTCAGACATGTATGCGTGGAGCCCCAGACCGACATAATGAGACTAGTCACGAGGGAGCATTCACCAAATTCAACTTCAATAACAAAAACATAAAGTGGGACCAAGTAAACCAAGTCCTAACCGATATAAGCTGGGAAGATATACTAAGCAACACAGACCCCAACTTATGCCTAGAACAGATTAACTCGGTGGCACTCGATGTATGCACAAGGCTTATTCCTCTAAGAAAAAGGAGGAGTAGATGTAAAATAGAAAGAGACAGGCGCTCCCTTTACAGGCGACGGAAAAGAATAACAGAGCGGCTAAAAGAGGTCAATATATCTGAAATGCGTAGGGAGACACTGGTCAGAGAAATAGCAAGCATCGAACTTAAGCTAAAAGAATCCTTTAGGAGTCAGGAATCGCGGGAAGAACTAAAAGCCATAAATGAAATCGAAAGAAACCCAAAGTATTTCTTCTCCTATGCCAAATCAAAATCGAGAACAACGTCCAGTATTGGGCCCCTACTTAAACAAGATGGGTCCTACACAGATGACAGCAAGGAAATGAGTGAGCTACTCAAGTCCCAATATGACTCAGTTTTTAGCAAGCCGCTAACCAGACTGAGAGTCGAAGATCAAAATGAATTTTTTATGAGAGAGCCACAAAATTTGATTAACACAAGCCTATCCGATGTTATCCTGACGCCAAATGACTTCGAACAGGCGATAAATGACATGCCCATGCACTCTGCCCCAGGGCCAGACTCATGGAACTCTGTGTTCATCAAGAACTGCAAGAAGCCCCTATCACGAGCCTTTTCCATCCTATGGAGAGGGAGCATGGACACGGGGGTCGTCCCACAGTTACTAAAAACAACAGACATAGCCCCACTCCACAAAGGGGGCAGTAAAGCAACAGCAAAGAACTACAGACCAATAGCACTAACATCCCATATCATAAAAATCTTTGAAAGGGTCCTAAGAAGCAAGATCACCACCCATCTAGAAACCCATCAGTTACACAACCCAGGGCAACATGGGTTTAGAACAGGTCGCTCCTGTCTGTCTCAACTATTGGATCACTACGACAAGGTCCTAAATGCACTAGAAGACAAAAAGAATGCAGATGTAATATATACAGACTTTGCAAAAGCCTTCGACAAGTGTGACCATGGCGTAATAGCGCACAAAATGCGTGCTAAAGGAATAACAGGAAAAGTCGGTCGATGGATCTATAATTTCCTCACTAACAGAACACAGAGAGTAGTCGTCAACAGAGTAAAGTCCGAGGCAGCTACGGTGAAAAGCTCTGTTCCACAAGGCACAGTACTCGCTCCCATCTTGTTCCTCATCCTCATATCCGACATAGACAAGGATGTCAGCCACAGCACCGTGTCTTCCTTTGCAGATGACACCCGAATCTGCATGACAGTGTCTTCCATTGCAGACACTGCAAGGCTCCAGGCGGACATCAACCAAATCTTTCAGTGGGCTGCAGAAAACAATATGAAGTTCAACGATGAGAAATTTCAATTACTCAGATATGGTAAACATGAGGAAATTAAATCTTCATCAGAGTACAAAACAAATTCTGGCCACAAAATAGAGCGAAACACCAACGTCAAAGACCTGGGAGTGATCATGTCGGAGGATCTCACCTTCAAGGACCATAACATTGTATCAATCGCATCTGCTAGAAAAATGACAGGATGGATAATGAGAACCTTCAAAACTAGGGAGGCCAAGCCCATGATGACACTCTTCAGGTCACTTGTTCTATCTAGGCTGGAATATTGCTGCACACTAACAGCACCTTTCAAGGCAGGTGAAATTGCCGACCTAGAAAATGTACAGAGAACTTTCACGGCGCGCATAACGGAGATAAAACACCTCAATTACTGGGAGCGCTTGAGGTTCCTAAACCTGTATTCCCTGGAACGCAGGAGGGAGAGATACATGATTATATACACCTGGAAAATCCTAGAGGGACTAGTACCGAACTTGCACACGAAAATCACTCACTACGAAAGCAAAAGACTTGGCAGACGATGCACCATCCCCCCAATGAAAAGCAGGGGTGTCACTAGCACGTTAAGAGACCATACAATAAGTGTCAGGGGCCCGAGACTGTTCAACTGCCTCCCAGCACACATAAGGGGGATTACCAACAGACCCCTGGCAGTCTTCAAGCTGGCACTGGACAAGCACCTAAAGTCAGTTCCTGATCAGCCGGGCTGTGGCTCGTACGTTGGTTTGCGTGCAGCCAGCAGCAACAGCCTGGTTGATCAGGCTCTGATCCACCAGGAGGCCTGGTCACAGACCGGGCCGCGGGGGCGTTGACCCCCGGACCTCTCTCCAGGTAAACGTGGAGGGTGCTTGGACCACCATAAAAGCCCAAGGAAGAGCATGATCGAGCAGCGGAGCTGCTGCTGGGACGCAGAGCTCTGAGCAGAGACATTTCGAGAGGAGCTGCTGCTGGGGTGCAGGGCTCGGGAGAAGGCTGCTGAAGTCTCTGGAGGAGACTGTTGGAGGCATTGGGCAGAGTACTGGCTTGGCGCAGTACTCGTGCTGTGTAGGTCTTGGGACCTGTGGCTTAGTTCCTGTAGTGAACTGTCCTCTGTGCTATATTGTAAGTTACATTCATTTTGGTCAAGTTGATTGTATTCCCTGTCTCACTGCTTATGTGTACCACCTCATTTATCTAAGCCACAATAATGTTCTGTTCCCAAATATATTATAGTATAAAGACGTAATAATAAACTGTGTTTGAGTAGAATAGAAATATTCACTATCCCCGTTATTTTCTCCATTTATTTATGTTTAGTTAAAGTAGTGAGAGGGTGAGTAGTGTAGTGTGGCGGGTAGAGTAATGAGTGGTGAAGGTGTAGTCACCAGTGACCTCACATTACCTACCTACCTCCGCATACCTCACTCCTACCACCTCGCCTGTCCCCTACCTACTAAATCCCTCCACTTACCCCCATATTCCCCTAATCATCACCCCCCCTACATGACAAGCTGGGTATATGTGAGGCTTGACTGAGCTGGGTATTTGTGAGGCTTGACTGAGCTGGGTATATGTGAGGCTTGACTGAGCTGGGTATAAGTGAAGCTTGACTGAGCAGGGTATATGTGAAGCTTGACTGAGCTGGGTATATGTGAAGCTTGACTGAGCTGGGTATATTTGAAGCTTGACTGAGCTGGGTATATGCGAGGCTTGACTGAGCTGGGTGTATGCGAGGCTTGACTGAGTTGGGTATATGTGAGGCTTGACTGAGCTGGGTGTATGTGAGGCTTTCCTGAGCTGGATGTATGTGAGGCTTGACTGGCTGAGTGTATGTGAAGCTTGACTGAGCTGGGTGATTGCCTGGAGTTTACCTGGAGAGAGTTCCAGGGATCACCGCCCCCGCGGCCCGGTCTGAGACCATGCCGTGTATGTGAAGCTTGACTGAGTTGGGTGTATGTGAAGCTTGACTGAATTGGGTGTATGTGAAGCTTGACTGAGCTAGGTGTATGTGAAGCTTGACTGAGCTTGGTGTATGTGAAGCTTGACTGAGTTGGATGTATGTGAAGCTTTACTGAGCAGGGTGTATGTAAAGCTTGACTGAGCTGGGTGTATGTGAAGCTTGATTGAGCTGGGTGTATGTAAAGCTTGACTGAATTGGGTGTATGTGAAGCTTGACTGAGCTAGGTGTATGTGAAGCTTGACTGAGCTTGGTGTATGTGAAGCTTGACTGAGTTGGATGTATGTGAAGCTTTACTGAGCAGGGTGTATGTAAAGCTTGACTGAGCTGGGTGTATGTGAAGCTTGACTAAGCTGGATGTATGTGAAGCTTGACTGAGCTGGGTGTATGTGACGCTTGACTGAGATAAGATAAGATTTCGGTCGGATTTTTAACCCCGGAGGGTTAGCCACCCAGGATAACCCAAGAATGTCAGTGTGTCATCGAGGACTGTCTAACTTATTTCCATTGGGGTCCTTAATTTTGTCCCCCAGGATGCGGCCCACACCAGTCCACTAACACCCAGGTGCCTATTTGCTGCTAGGTGAACAGGACAACAGGTATAAGGAAACGTGTCGAATGTTTCCACCTGCCGGGAATCGAACCCGGGCCCTTCATGTGTGAAGCGGGAGCTCTAGCCACCAGGCCACCGGGCCACCGGGACTGAGCTGGGTGTATGTGAAGCTTGATTGAGTTGGGTGTATGTTACGCTTGGCTGAGCTGGGTGTATGTGAAACTTGACTGAGCTGGGTGTATGTAAAGCTTGACTGAGCTGGGTATATGTGAGGCTTGACTGAGCTGGGTATATGTGAGTCTTGACTGAGCTGGGTATATGTGAGGCTTGACTGAGCTGGGTATATGTGAGGCTTGACTGAGCTGGGTATATGTGAGGCTTGACTGAGCTGGGTATATGTGAGGCTTGACTGAGCTGGGTATATGTGAAGCTTGACTGAGCTGGGTATATGTGAAGCTTGACTGAGCTGGGTATATGTGAAGCTTGACTGAGCTGGATATATGTGAAGCTTGACTGAGCTAGGTATACTTGAAGCTTGACTGAGCTGGGTATATGTGAGGCTTGACTGAGCTGGGTATATGCAAGGCTTGTCTGAGCTGGGTTTGAAGCTTGACTGAGATGGGTATATGCAAAGCTTGACTGAGCTGGGTGTATGTGAGGTTTGACTGAGCTGGCTGTATGTGAGGCTTTACTGAGCTGGGTGTATGTGAAGCTTGACTGAGCTGGGTGTATGTGAAGCTTGATTGAGTTGGGTGTATGTAAAGCTTGACTGAGTTGGGTGTATGTAAAGCTTGACTGAGTTGGGTGTATGTGAAGCTTGACTGAGCTGGCTGTTTGTGAGGCTTTACTTAGCTGGGTTAGAAGCTTGACTGAGCTGGGTGTATGTGAGGCTTGACTGAACTGGGTGTATGTGAAGCTTGATTGAGCTGGGTGTATGTGAAGCTTGATTGAGTTGGGTGTATGTGAAGCTTGACTGAGTTGGGTGTATGTGAGGATTGACTGAGCTGGGTGTATGTGAGGCTTGACTGAACTGGGTGTATATGACGCTTGACTGAGCTGGGTGTATGTGAAACTTGACTGAGCTGGGTGTATGTGAAGCTTGACTTAGCTGGGTGTATGTGAGGCTTGACTGAGCTTGGTATATGTGAGGCTTGACTGAGCTGGGTATATGTGAGGCTTGACTGAGCTGGGTATTTGTGAGGCTTGACTGAGCTGAGTATATGTGAGGCTTGACTGAGCTGGGTATATGTGAAGCTTGACTGAGCTGGGTATATGTGAAGCTTGACTGAGCTGGGTATATGTGAAGCATACTATCGAAGATACGGTACTATGTTCCACAGTCAGCCCTCCTGGCCCTATATCACTCTCTTATTTACCCCTATCTCACCTATGGAATTTGTGCATGGGGCTCAACAACAATTAACCATCTCAGACCACTAATTACCCAACAAAAGGCTGCAGTTAGAATGATAACAAATTCTCACTACAGGCAGCACACTCCACCAATATTCAATACACTAAACCTACTCACCATACAAAACATCCATACTTATTACTGCACCTATTACATACATAGAACTCTTAACTCTGATATTAACCCTCCCCTCAAACATCTCCTTGCCAACCTCAACAGAACACATGACCATAACACAAGGCACAGATCACTCTTTGATGTTCCTCGTGTCCATCTCACACTATGCAAAAACTCAATGCACATAAAAGGCCCTAAAATCTGGAATTCATTACCTGTAAATATAAAAGAAACACAACCTGTTTATAAATTCAAGTCTCTTCTCAAAGATTACTTACTCACCCAAAACCAAATAAATACTGAATAACTGAACATTATAAATTGTATATCTTAAATGTTTCTCACAATTATATCACATAAATGTTAAACCTAAAACCCAATCTAACTTTATTATTTTTTAAATACACTACCTAACAGAATCACTACCTAACTGAATGCAACCATATGACCTGTCTTTGTAATACTCACTTGTGCTTTATAGTTATCTGTTTACATTAATGTTTTATCACTGATTTCATCATTGCTTAGTAGCAGCGCTGTATAGTCCTTGTGGCTTAGCGCTTCTTTTTGATTATAATAATAATAATAATCATTGCTTAGTTAATCTTAAGTTAATTTTAAGCCAGCCCGTAATGCTATGCATAGTATAAGTGGCTTTGGCATGCTGCTCTTATCTGTATTTTTTTTGTACCTCTGTATGTGTGCACAAATTGGAAATAAATAAATAAATAAATAAATAAATAAATAAAGCATGACTGAGCTGGGTATATGTGAGGCTTGACTGAGCTGGGTGTATGTTAAGCTTGACTGAGCTGGGTGTATGTGAAGCTTGACTGAGCTGGGTGTATGTGACGCTTGACTGAGCTGGGTGTATGTGAAGCTTGACTGAGTTGGGTGTATGTGACGCTTGACTGAGCTGGGCTTGAAGCTTGACTGAGCTGGGTGTATGTGGAGCTTAATTTAGCTAGGCATATGTGAGGCTTGACTGAGCTGGGTGTATGTTAAGCTTGACTGAGCTGGGTGTATGTGAGGCTTGACTGAGCTGGGTGTATTTGAAGCTTGACTGAGCTGGGTGTATGTGAAGCTTGACTGAGCTGGGTGTATGTGAAGCTTGACTGAGCTGGGTGTATGTGAAGCTTGACTGAGCTGGGTGTGTCTTTAAAATGGTATTCTACTGAAACTGATGACCTGATTAGCCAATACATCAATCAGATCATCAATTTAATCTGATCCAAGAACCTGCCGTCGCATACTCAGATAACACAATATTGACCTCTACAGAGAGTGCAGATAACTTACCGGGTATTATGTGATATTCTCTCCTTGTGGAAGTGTCTTCAGTCGTAGGATAGATTTTAGATTTTGCCACCGAAGTGGCTAGTTTATTGTGCATCCATATCCATCCTGTAGACGGTAGCGCAAGAGTATTTGGATACACAATAGGTCTAGGAACTAGGCCCCAAAAGGGTTAACAGGTGTACATATGGGTTTATGGACACAGACAATGTGACAAAAATTACCTCTCTAGATTTGCGAATCTTTAAGCTGGTAACTTTGTGGCATACCTTCGTGTTGTCTGCAGTTCTAATTCATTTCGACTTCCGTCTGGAACTACAGCGAATATCCACTAGGAGTCACAACGCGTTAATCCGGCATTACGAGGTGAGGTCAGAGCGTCCCTCACCGTACAAAATATTTGTAATGACTGCCTCAGCCATTGGGACAATGGCCTCCGGCAGTTGTAGAAGCCTGTTGTTATATCATAAAATACGTACTCAACTACTTAACTTACATCCCTGGTCTAGTTTAACTACGGAATAATAGTCTAGACTGTATACTAGCCTACTAAGGTTTTACAACTAAATTAGCCATAGAGTTAAGGCTGTAGGGACACAGTGTGGCTACCCTACAGCGCTCTCTTACTGACCCCCACTGAACTACTTTCTCTCTCCTAACGAGAAAAATATATTTCATTGTGTTTGTTTATTATTATATTACTGTAAACTTATCAAAAATATATTTAGTTGGATTAGGCTACATTAAATTACGCTTGTTATAATAAGGTTAGGTAAGTTTTCTAAGGTGCTTTTGGTACAAAATCATTATATTTTTACAGTAACATAAATGAAAAAAAATATACCTGGAGTTTACCAGGAAAGGGTTTCTAGGGCCAACGCCCCCGCGGCCCGATCTGTGATCAGGCCTCATGGTGGATCAGGGCCTTATCAACCAGGCTGTTACTATTGACCGTATGCAACCAGACGTACGAACCACAGCCCAGCTGGTCAGGTACTGACTTTAGGTGCTTGTCCAGTGCCTGCTTGAAGACAGTCAGGGGGTCTATTGGGAATCCCCCTTATGTATGCTGGGAGGCAGTTGAACACTTACTGTGTTGTCTCTTATCGTGCTAGTGACTATCCTGCTTTTCAATAGAGGATGTTGCATCGTCTGCCGAGTCTTTTGCTTTCATAGGAGTGATTTTCGTGTGCAAGTTTGGTACTAGTCCCTCTAGGATTTTCTAGGTGTTTATAATCATGTATCTCTCTCGCCTGCATTGCAGGGAATACAGGTTCAGGAACCTCAAGCGCTCCCAGTAATTGAGGTGTTTTATCTCCGTTATGCGCGTCGTGAAGGTTCTCTGTACATTTTCTACGTCAGCAATTTCACCTGCCTTGAAAGGTACTGTTAGTGTGCAGCAATATTCCAGCCTAGATAGAAAAAGCGACCTGAAGAGTGTCATCATGGGCTTGGCATACCTAGTTTTGAAGGTTCTCATTATCCATCCTGTCATTTTTCTAGCAGATGCGATTGATACAATGTTATGGTTCTTGAAGGTGAGATCCTCCGACATGATCACTCCCAGGTCTTTGACATTAGTTTCTCGTTCTATTGTGTGGTTGGAATTTGTTTTATACTCCGATATAGTTTTAATTTCCTCACGTTTCCCGAATCGGAGTAATTGCTGTGGCTTACAACCCTGTCTATGTCAGATATGAGGATGAAGAGCAGGATGGGAGCAAGTACTGTGCCTTGGGGAACAGAGCTTTTCATTGTAGCCGCCACAGACTTTATTCTGTTTACTACTACTCTTTGTGTTCTATATGTTAGGAAATTATAGATCCATCTACCAACTTTTCCTGCTATTCCTTTAGCACGCATTTCTTGTGCTATTACACCATGGTCACACTTGTCAAAGGCTTTTGCAATGTCTGTGTATTCTACATCTGCGTTTTGTTTGTCTTCTAGAGCATCCAGGACCTTATCATAGTGGTCCAGTAGCTGGGACAGGCAGGAGCGACCTGCTCTAAACCCATGTCGCCCTGGGTTGTGTAACTGATGGGTATCTAGATGGATGGCTATTGTTTTACTGCCATCTTTGTGGAGTGGGGCTATGTCTGTTGTTTTTAGGAGCTGTGGGACGACCCCTGAGTCATGCTCCCTCTCCATAGAATGTTAAAAGCACATGACATTGATTTCTTGCTGTTCTTGATGAAGACGGAGTTCCTTGAGTCTGGGCCTGGGACAGAGTGCATGGGCATGTCATTTATCGCCTTATCGAAATCATTTGGCATAAGGATAATATCAGATAGGTTTGAATCTATCAAATTCTGTGTCTCGTCCGTAAAAAAATAAATTTAAGTCTTCGACTCTCAGTCTGGTTAGTGGCTCGCTAAAAACTGAGTCATACTGGGACTTTAGTAGGTCACTCATTTCCTCACTGTCATCTGTGTAGGACCCATCTGCTTTAATTAAGTAGAGGCCCAGTACTGGAAGTTGTTTTCGGCTTAGATTTGACATAAGAAAAGAAATATTTTGGGTCTCTTTCAATTTCAATTATGGCTTTTAGTTCTTCCCGTGTTTCTTGACTTCGGTAAGATTCATTTAGTTTAAGTTCGATGTTTTTGTTTCTTTGACCAGTGTCTTCTTTCGTATTACAGATATATTGGTCTCTTTTTGGCCGCTCTGTTATTCTTCACCTTCACCTGTATAGGGAACGCCTTTCTTTTTCTAGTTTACATCGTTTCTTCCCTCTCCTTAAAGGAATATGCCTTGAGCATACCTGAAGTGCCACAGTTTAATTTTTTCTAGACATAGGTTTGGATCCGTGTTGCTTAGGATATCTTCCCATTTTATATCACTTAGGACATGGTTGACTTGGTCCCACTGTTACGAACATAACTTGTAGATCACTTGGTTATAGTGTTTCTCGTAACAAAAGAACAGGATTATCACGTCTAGGAGTCATTATACACTGGGCTCACTCATGGAGGATAAGGTATCTTTCTAGTTTCTGTTTATTTTATTAACAACCTTAATAATCACTTAAGGATTACATTATGGATTAAATCATTTAATCTTTACAACAAACCTTCTCATATCTTAAACACTATGAGCCTTATTACCACATCACTATAATAAGTTAAATATTTACAAAAGGCTCTAGACAGTTTCTGGACTCAATGAGTCAAAAGATATAGAAAAATGTACATACACGGGCATTTTTTAAAAGTTTAAATGCCACACTGATACCAACAATAGAGCTCTTCCTCGGAGGCCATTCTGCACTAATCCTTCTTCCGGATCACAGTCTGTAAATGGCGTAACACTTAGACTCTTTCGCTTATTCTTATTTTCCTCAAGACTTTCTAAACCGCCTTCTCCAACCAAGATTTACCCTTGCAATGGGCTTCCGAAAGTCCTGGTAACTTCTGGGGAGGCGTAGGGTGACTTAAAGCCGGATTCTCCACTAGACCCTTCTTGGACCAGTGGAAGGTATAAACTGAACAAGGTAAGGCTTTATCAGCCGACCTTGACTGTCAGAGTAGGGGTTGAGTAGCTCAAATTGCCTGCTGGTGCTTACCCAGGACGCACCAACAGTTTACAATATTTAAACATCCTACCTATGTACAAAGCTAAACAATTTATTGACAGATAATGTTATAAAGTCGAGTAAATTCATTTTAGCTATTAATGGAAATACTCCTGAATATAATATTATGTGAAAAAGCCATAATAACACATAGAAATATATCGTTTCCTTCTTAAAATGAGGAAATGGCACAACACCCACCTTATGTTTTTGCTAGTTAAGTTGAATTTGGTGACGTTTCCCTCGTGACTGATCACATTTTGTTGGTCTGGGGCTCCACGTATACATGTCTGAACATCTATTATGTTGTCATCTGAGTATATTGTTTTTGATATGGTAATATTTCAGATTATCATTGCTAGTGAAGTCCAGTGTTCTCCAATCTTATTAGCTCTATTATTTGCTGGTTTAAGTATAATTAAATTATTTACTTATCCTTCTCAGTTAAATTTTTAACTGTATCATTTATTAAATTCTTCTGCACATTTAACATTTAACATAATCTTATCTGTTTTATTTACATGGAGTTTACCTGGAGAGAGTTCCGGGGGTCAACGCCCCCGCGGCCCGGTCTGTGACCAGGCCTCCTGGAGGATCAGAGCCTGATCAACCAGGCTGTTACTGCTGGCTGCACGCAAACCAACGTACGAGCCACAGCCCGGCTGATCAGGAACTGACTTTAGGTGCTTGTCCAGTGCCAGCTTGAAGACTGCCAGGGGTCTGTTGGTAATCCCCCTTATGTGTGCTGGGAGGCAGTTGAACAGTCTCGGGCCCCTGACACTTATTGTATGGTCTCTTAACGTGCTAGTGACACCCCTGCTTTTCATTGGGGGGATGGTGCATCGTCTGCCAAGTCTTTTGCTTTCGTAATGAGTGATTTTCGTGTGCAAGTTCGGTACTAGTCCCTCTAGGATTTTCCAGGTGTATATAATCATGTATCTCTCCCTCCTGCGTTCCAGGGAATACAGGTTTAGGAACCTCAAGCGCTCCCAATAATTGAGGTGTTTTATCTCCGTTATGCGCGCCGTGAAGGTTCTCTGTACATTTTCTAGGTCGGCAATTTCACCTGCCTTGAAAGGTGCTGTTAGTGTGCAGCAATATTCCAGCCTAGATAGAACAAGTGACCTGAAGAGTGTCATCATGGGCTTGGCCTCCCTAGTTTTGAAGGTTCTCATTATCCATCCTGTCATTTTTCTAGCAGATGCGATTGATACAATGTTATGGTCCTTGAAGGTGAGATCCTCCGACATGATCACTCCCAGGTCTTTGACGTTGGTGTTTCGCTCTATTTTGTGGCCAGAATTTGTTTTGTACTCTGATGAAGATTTAATTTCCTCATGTTTACCATATCTGAGTAATTGAAATTTCTCATCGTTGAACTTCATATTGTTTTCTGCAGCCCACTGAAAGATTTGGTTGATGTCCGCCTGGAGCTTTGCAGTGTCTGCAATGGAAGACACTGTCATGCAGATTCGGGTGTCATCTGCAAAGGAAGACACGGTGCTGTGGCTGACATCCTTGTCTATGTCGGATATGAGGATGAGGAACAAGATGGGAGCGAGTACTGTGCCTTGTGGAACAGAGCTTTTCACCGTAGCTGCCTCGGACTTTACTCTGTTGACGACTACTCTCTGTGTTCTGTTAGTGAGGAAATTATAGATCCATCGACCGACTTTTCCTGTTATTCCTTTAGCACGCATTTTGTGCGCTATTACGCCATGGTCACACTTGTCGAAGGCTTTTGCAAAGTCTGTATATATTACATCTGCATTCTTTTTGTCTTCTAGTGCATTTAGGACCTTGTCGTAGTGATCCAATAGTTGAGACAGACAGGAGCGACCTGTTCTAAACCCATGTTGCCCTGGGTTGTGTAACTGATGGGTTTCTAGATGGGTGGTGATCTTGCTTCTTAGGACCCTTTCAAAGATTTTTATGATATGGGATGTTAGTGCTATTGGTCTGTAGTTCTTTGCTGTTGCTTTACTGCCCCCTTTGTGGAGTGGGGCTATGTCTGTTGTTTTTAGTAACTGTGGGACGACCCCCGTGTCCATGCTCCCTCTCCATAGGATGGAAAAGGCTCGTGATAGGGGCTTCTTGCAGTTCTTGATGAACACAGAGTTCCATGAGTCTGGCCCTGGGGCAGAGTGCATGGGCATGTCATTTATCGCCTGTTCGAAGTCATTTGGCGTCAGGATAACATCGGATAGGCTTGTGTTAATCAAATTTTGTGGCTCTCTCATAAAAAATTCATTTTGATCTTCGACTCTCAGTCTGGTTAGCGGCTTGCTAAAAACTGAGTCATATTGGGACTTGAGTAGCTCACTCATTTCCTTGCTGTCATCTGTGTAGGACCCATCTTGTTTAAGTAGGGGCCCAATACTGGACGTTGTTCTCGATTTTGATTTGGCATAGGAGAAGAAATACTTTGGGTTTCTTTCGATTTCATTTATGGCTTTTAGTTCTTCCCGCGATTCCTGACTCCTAAAGGATTCTTTTAGCTTAAGTTCGATGCTTGCTATTTCTCTGACCAGTGTCTCCCTACGCATTTCAGATATATTGACCTCTTTTAGCCGCTCTGTTATTCTTTTCCGTCGCCTGTAAAGGGAGCGCCTGTCTCTTTCTGTTTTACATCTACTCCTCCTTTTTCTTAGAGGAATAAGCCTTGTGCATACATCGAGTGCCACCGAGTTAATCTGTTCTAGGCATAAGTTGGGGTCTGTGTTGCTTAGTATATCTTCCCAGCTTATATCGGTTAGGACTTGGTTTACTTGGTCCCACTTTATGTTTTTGTTATTGAAGTTGAATTTGGTGAATGCTCCCTCGTGACTAATCTCATTATGTCGGTCTGGGGCTCCGCGCATACATGACTGAACCTCAATTATGTTGTGATCTGAGTATATTGTTTTTGATATGGTGACATTTCTTATCAGATCATCATTGTTAGTGAAGATGAGGTCTAGTGTATTCTCCAGTCTAGTAGGCTCTATTATTTGCTGGTTTAAATTGAATTTTGTGCAGAGATTTAAAAGCTCGCGTGAGTGTGAGTTTTCATCAGAGCTGCCTCCTGGTGTTATTACTGCAACAATATTATTTGCTATATTCCTCCATTTTAGGTGCCTTAAGTTGAAATCCCCCAGGAGCAAGATGTTGGGTGCAGGAGCTGGAAGGTTTTCCAGACAGTGGTCAATTTTTAACAGCTGTTCCTGGAATTGCTGGGATGTTGCATCCGGAGGCTTGTAGACTATCACAATGACTAGGTTTTGGTTCTCGACCTTTACTGCTAAAACTTCCACTACATCATTTGAGGCATTTAGCAGTTCTGTGCAAACAAGTGACTCTGCAATGTACAGGCCAACCCCCCCCTTTTGCCTGTTCACTCTGTCACATCTGTATAGGTTGTAACCTGGGATCCATATTTCGTTGTCCAAGTGATCCTTTATGTGGGTCTCAGTGAAAGCCGCGAACATTGCCTTTGCCTCTACAAACTGGCATAGTGCCTGATAAGTGGAAAATGGCAAATGTAATACCTATTTACAAGGCAGGTGACAGGTCCTTGGCTTCGAACTATAAACCAATAAGCCTTACCTCCATAATGGGAAAATTTATGGAATCAATAATTGCCGAAGCAATTCGTAGCCATCTTGATAGGCACAAATTGATTAATGATTCTCAACACGGTTTTACAAAGGGGCATTCCTGTCTTACGAATTTACTAACTTTTTTCATTAAGGTGTTTGAGGAGGTAGATCATGGTAATGAATATGATATTGTGTATATTGACGTCAGTAAGGCTATCGATAGAGTTCCACACCAGAGGCTATTAAGGAAACTTAGGGCACACGGAATAAGAGGTGAAATTTTTTCCTGGGTAGAGGCATGGCTGACAAATAGACAGCAAAGAGTTTGCATAAATGGGGAGAAATCAGAATGGGGGCACGTCACAAGCGGTGTTCCTCAGGGGTCAGTGTTGGGCCCGTTGTTGTTCACAATTTACATAAACGACATAGATGAGGGAATAAATAGCGACATAAGCAAATTTGCTGATGATACCAAAATAGGCCGTCCAATTCATTCTAATGAGGACATTAGAGCACTCCAGGATGATTTGAATAGACTGACGCAATGGTCGGAGAAATGGCAGATGCAGTTTAATATTGACAAATGCAAAGTTCTAAATGTTGGACAGTTAAATAACCATGCCACATATAAACTAAATAATGTAGATCTTAATACTACTGATTGCGAGAAAGATTTAGGAGCTCTGGTTAGCAGTAACCTAAAACCAAGACAACAGTGCATTAGTGTTCGCAATATAGCTAACAGAATTCTTGGCTTCATATCTAGAAGTATAAATAATAGAAGTCCTCAGGTTGTTCTTCAACTCTATATATCATTTAGACTATGCTGCTCAGTTCTGGTCACCGTATTACCGAATGGATATAAATGCTCTGGAAAACATACAAAGGAGGATGACAAAGATGATCCCATGTATCAGAAATCCTCCCTCTGAGGATAGACTGAGGGCCCTGAATCTGCACTCTCTCGAAAGGCATAGAATTAGGGATGATTTGATCGAGGTGTATAAATGGAAAACAGGAATAAATAAAGGGGATGTAAATAGTGTGCTGAAAATTTCCAGCCAAGACAGGGCTCGCAGCAATGGTTTCAAGTTGGAAAAATTCAGATTCAGGAAGGATATAGGAAAGTACTGGTTTGGTAATAGAGTTGTGGATGAGTGGAACAAGCTCCCGAGTACAGTTATTGAGGCTAAAACGTTGTGTAGTCTTAAAAATAGGTTAGATAAATACATGAATATCAAAATGGTATACAATACCGACAGGTTGGTAGGTAAGACACATAGGCAACAGTTAGGCAACTTTATTCCGAAACGTTTCGCCTACACAGTAGGCTTCTTCAGTCGAATACAGAAAGTAAGCAGGAGCAATAGAGATGTGAAGATGATGTAATCAGTCCATCACCCTTGAAGTCGAAGATTTGAGGTTGTCAGTCTCTCAGCCTGGAGAGGTTCAGTTCCATAGTCAGGAACTATCTGAAGATCAAGCGAACGAACAAACGAACGAAAGTTCAGGTAAGATCCCAAATGGGATGAGCGGGGAAGATGGGACAGACGAAGAATAGTGCTGGAGAGGAGTGTTCTTAGTCGTAGAAATAGAGCCAGGGCTTTACCCAGCAGCGAAGGCGATCGTGGGACAGATATTGAGAAAAGAAATTCAATCTCTTCTGTTGGGACTCCGGTGGGGTGAGCGGGGAGGAAGGGACATGCGACTTTTAGCGCTAGAGAGGAGTGTAGAACTGGGCCATGTCTTAACTCAAAAGCTAAGACGAACGTGGGTCAGAGAATGGTACCTGTCATAGAAGGTACTTGTCAGCGAATCCAAGGTTATTTGTAAATAGAGTTTGGAGCAGGCTCATGCAAGGAGTAGAAAAGGTTGTGTTGGTTTGTGGGTCTGCGAATGTCTTCGTCCAGTAGTCATGTTGTGTCTCAAGTTTGTCTATCTGTCTGTCACTGAGCGTCTTCCAGAACAGATTCAGCGCAGGGATGTCTAATTGGGCATGGAGAGACTCGCTTGTGGCGAAGTCCTCCCATCTGACATCAAGCACCCAGCACAGCGCCTTGTTCTGGACACGCTACAGTTTAAGTTAGTTTTTGCTGCAAGAAAGAGGGCTAGAGGAGAGTAAGTTATCAGAGGACGTATTAGGGATTTGTAGAGGTGTAGTTTGGTGCGTTGAGAGGCATGTTTCAGTTTGTAGAGGCCCGCAAGGGCCTTACTAGCTATTGCATGCCTTGAGTGAATGTGTCCATGTAAACGAAGAAGGTAGTCAAGATTAACGCCAAGGACAGTGACAGATTGTGTGATGGGGATGTAAGTGCGGGTGCCAGCTGTTCTGAGCTCGACAGGTAATGGAGGATCACGTTTCCTGTAGTTAAAATATGTAATGCTGGATTTAGCTGCATTGGTTTTGATCCTCCATTTTTGTTCCCAGATGGCTATCCTGTCGACCTCATTTTGTGTTTTGTGTGTGAGTGTATCTATATTGGCATGAGTGATAAGTTGTGTAATGTCGTCTGCATAGGCTAGTGTAATGGAGTTGTGGTATACAGGTGTTGGAATGTCGTTAGTGAATAAAATGTAGAGGGTAGGGGAGAGGACAGATCCCTGGGGTACTCCGGCATTTAGTGTGAAGTAGTCAGAGTGACAGCCTTGGAATTTGATTCTCATGGTACGGCCGTCTAGGAAGTTGCAGAGGAGTTTACGAGTAGTGAGAGGCAGGTTCAAGTTAGAGCCCTTGGTGCCAGACAGTGTCAAAGGCTTTTTCAACGTATTTTGCAACCAGGGCTGTCCTGTTTCTTTGTTTTGTGTTTATGTGGATGTAGTTGAGAATGATGTTAATGAATGATGTTAGTGACTCTGGTGGCCTGGTGGTTAACGCTCTCGCTTCACACGGCGAGAGCCTGGGTTCGATTCCCAGCCAGAGTAGAAACATTGGACGTGTTTCTTTCCACCTGTTGTCTATGTTCCCCATCAGTAAAATGGGTACCTGGGTGTTAGTTGACTGGTGTGGGTCGCATCCTGGGACACTGACCTAATTTGCCCGAAATGCCTCCGGAGCATAACAAGGGACTTTCTATATAGTAGTATGTCATTGTAATCAGCTAGGACTGTATACCCTGTACATGTACTTGTAGTAAAATAAAGATATTATTATTATCCTGTGTGGATCTGTGTGTTCTGAAGCCAAACTGGCCATCAGAAAGTAGTGAGTTGTGTTTCAGGTATCTGCGAAGGCGATGATTAATGAGTTTTTCAAAGAGTCTTCCTAAAGTTTCGAGGAGGCTGATAGGGCGACAGTTTCTAGGGTCAGAGTGGTCTTTATTGGGTTTAGGAAGGAGGATAGCAGTAGCAGCTTTGAAGAGGGAAGGGAAGTATCCAGAAGCAAGGGAGGCATTGAGGAGGCTTGTGTAGGCAGTAATGATAGAGTCAGGAATGTGTTTTAGGATAATATGGTTTAGGCCAGAGGCACCAGGAGCCTTGGGAGGAAGGAGTCTGAGGAGAGTTTCAATGTCTGTGTTGGTGAAAGGAGTGTCGAGTTCTTGGGTGGAGGTAAGAGAGTCTAGATGTATGTGGCTATCTGGTGTTGTTTCTTGTGTGTGTGCAGTGTTCCAGTGTTCTATATTCTGAATGTGTTGAATAACGCTAGGGTGAGGTGCGTGAGGGTGGAAGATGTTCTCCCAGATGTGTTTGAAGATGTTGGTAGCAGCCTGCGGGTCTGAGATGTGTGTGTTGTTGTGGGTGATGTGTTTGAATTTGTTGGTGGGAGTTGTGCCTCTGATTTTTTTGATAAAGTTCCAGAAGGCTTTAGTGTTTTTAATACGCTGTTCGTCTGCTTGTTGTATTAGTTGTGACCAGTGATTGTTGTGGTCTTGGTCTAGGCTGTGTAAAATGTTGTTTCTAAGGTAAGTGAGATCTAATCAGACTTGATTAAATCTACGTGTGTTGTAGAGGAAGCGGTTGTGGTAGCATATAATTAGTCTTCTTGTTCTGAGTGACGGCTTGAAGGAATATCGAGTGGTGTGAGTTTTCTTTGGTATTGCGATGTTGGCTGCTTGTGTAATGGTGTCCTGGATGAGATCAAGTTCAGTATCGATATCAGAGATAGGTTTGTTGTTGTAGTCATAGGTGAGGTTAATATTGTCTATGTATTATTTGAAAGCATCCCAGTCAGCGTTCTTGTAGGAGAAGGAATGTGTGGTTGGAATGAGAATAGGGTTGGAGGAGATGTGTAAGATGACTGGGATGTGATCAGAGCCTGTAATATGGCCAGGTGAGATGTAGTGTTGAAATAGAGAGCTGGCTCGGTTTGCCAGAATGATGTCTGGTTTGCCTTGGCCCATGTGGTTGTAGAAGGTATTGAAATCTGGGCCAAGATGAATTAGGTGTTTATGGTTTGTGAAGTTGAGTAACTGGTGACCAAGTTGGTTGTTACTGGTGTGATGAAAGGTGGTGTGTTTGGCATTCATGTCAGCTAGTAGGTTTGTTGGTGTGTTGGTGTAGTTGAAGACTAAGGAAAGGTCGTGTATGTTGAGAATAGTGTTTGGGCGAGCATAGGTGGTGAAAAATATAAAGGGGCCAAGATGGGTGTGTATTCTGACTGCAAGACAGTGTTGGTGAATAAAAGGGATTGGGAGAAATTCGTGTTTTATGTTGGAATTGACAAGGATGGCAACCCCATCGTGGGGATCATAGGGGGACTGTAGTGCAGTATAACCATAATGGCGGATGCGTTGAGGGGCATTGAGGCAGGTACTGTTTAGCAAAACAATATCTGGCCTCTCTGCTTCAAGGAGCTCGGCCAGTAGGTGTCTAATTGTAAAGTAAGAACGTACGTTGAACTGAATCTCCTTAAACGTGATTTAATGGTTTCGTCATAGCAAAGTTAATGTCGGGGGAGGAGTTTGGATTAAAGCCCGTGATAGTTGTGCCATCGGTGGATGTTGATAGAAGCAGAAGAGCCTTGAAGACGATGTAATCAGTCCATCACCCTTGAAGTTTTGAGGTGGTCAGTCCCTCAGTCTCTTCTGCTTCTATCAACTTTTCTGTACTCGACTGAAGAAGCCTACTGTGTAGGCGAAACGTTTCGAAATAAAGATACCTACTGTTGCATATGTCTTACCTAACAACCTGTCGGTATTTTATACAATTTTAATGTTCAATCTGTCAGACACTGCAACACAAGGGTATCTTGGTACAGACCTGAAATCAACTTCGACAACCTCTACTAGTGAGAACGCCTGGATTTGAGAGGGACCTGACCTCCCAACATCTGCATTCTACTAGTGACCTGTCTCACCTCCTGGCGCTATATAAGGCTCCATCATGTCACTTCAACTCCATATTGTTTCAAACTTTGGAACAATGCTCTTCTCCAGACTGAGGGACTGACCACCTCAAAACTTGAAGGGTGATGGACTGATTACATCGTCTTCAAGTCTCTTCTGCTTCTATCAACTTTTCTGTACTCGACTGAAGAAGCCGACTGTGTAGGCGAAACGTTTTGAAATAAAGATACCTAACTGTTGCATATGTGTCTTACCTAACATACCCAAGAGTTGCACATGTGTCTAAATTATCAACTAGCAAGCACGCAAGCACTAGCAGCTAACGTCTGCAGCCTGAATATCAGCAGAACCTTCCTTGATGGGAGGATGGTGGCTGGTAGGGCAGTGTGTAGTGAGTTCTCGGTGGGTAATTAATATGTGACGAATCGTTTGATATCCATAGTGGGCACCCATACCACCTTGCGTTGAAATGCAGAACATTCGTGGCCTGTTTCGAGTACTTTTCCCATGTGTGCACTGACTGACAATCTCCAGGAAGAATAGAGGAAGAGATAACTAACTCTCTTCTGGGCATTGACGCCAGATATCCTTCCTGACGTGAACTGTTACGGACTAATAAGAGTGATATTCGTCAGGCGACGTGTGTCAAGCAGACGACAGAAGACGTAGCTAAGAGTGCAACATCTCTTCAATCAAGTCATCGATAGCAGCTTCAGTGACGTCAACAATGTCACAGGCTCCCGTTACAAATGAGCCAGGTAAGTTCTATCTTATCTTCCATCCTCCATTCAGTACTGCAGTACCTAGGGTCGATGGCCTGTGGGAAGGACTCACCATTTCGAGGCCGTATTTACGTGCGATTGCCACAACCAGGTACGCATCGTCCACGACTCTACAGGTGATATACTTGACATATGGAAGTCATATGTCAACAGGGCATGTACTAACTCTTTGTAATAATCACCTTCCACACAGCGCTGGTGGATACTTATTGCTACGAAGGCGAAACCCTCTGGGGAGGCTGCGAGTGGATTAGAAATCGACACTACAAAAAAATGAGTCTTACTACACGTAGAGGTTCTTCAGAATACTTATATGTACTCATCTCAGTAGAAAATCCTACACAGAGGGGAAAGAGTGAGGGAAAGGGACTGAGAAAAAGGAAATGGGAGAATCAGCTGGAGAAGGATGGAAGGGGAGTAGAGAAGAGTGAGGGGTTAACAAGGGAGGAGAGAGTAATGGACGGAGGAGGAGAGGGTGGGGAGGGGAGGGAAGGGTAAGGGAAGGGGAGGTCAAGAGGAGACATGACAGTTACCAACAGATGCACCAGCTCACCAGTCTAACACTCACTCCCCCTCCAGCAGTGTACTGCTCGGGAGTTATCTTAAAGTTACTGCTGGAGGAATCTTAACATCAGACCTTAACAACAATAAACAACTTGATTCGGTAATTAAATGATTACTTTTATTACTTGTACAACATAAGAATAATGTTAAAAAAGAGAAGCAACAGTTAATATAATTTCAAAGTAATTGTATAACCGTTGTTGACCGTTGTGTTCTGCTTCAGTGCTTCTGTTGACCGTTGTGTTCTGCTCCAGTGCTTCTGTTGACCGTTGTGTTCTGCTTCAGTGCTTCTGTTGACCGTTGTGTTCTGCTTCAGTGCTTCTGTTGACCGTTGTGTTCTGCTTCAGTGCTTCTGTTGACCGTTATGTTCTGCTTCAGTGCTTCTGTTGACCGTTGTGTTCTGCTTCAGTGCTTCTGTTGACCGTTGTGTTCTTTAAGTGCTTCTGTTGACCGTTGTGTTCTGCTCCAGTGCTTCTGTTGACCGTTGTGTTCTGCTTCAGTGCTTCTGTTGACCGTTGTGTTCTGCTTCAGTGCTTCTGTTGACCGTTGTGTTCTGCTTCAGTGCTTCTGTTGACCGTTGTGTTCTGCTTCAGTGCTTCTGTTGACCGTTGTGTTCTGTTTCAGTGCTTCTGTTGACCGTTGTGTTCTGCTTCAGTGCTTCTGTTGACCGTTGTGTTCTGCTTCAGTGCTTCTGTTGACCGTTGTGTTCTGCTTCAGTGCTTCTGTTGACCGTTGTGTTCTGCTCAAGTGCTTCTGTTGACCGTTGTGTTCTGCTTCAGTGCTTCTGTTGACCGTTATGTTCTGCTTCAGTGCTTCTGTTGACCGTTGTATTCTGCTTCAGTGCTTCTGTTGACCGTTGTGTTCTGCTTCAGTGCTTCTGTTGACCGTTGTGTTCTGCTCAAGTGCTGCTGTTGACCGTTGTGTTCTGCTTCAGTGCTTCTGTTGACCGTGCTAGCGTCTGTGTACACGTGCTAGCATCTGTGTACACGTGCTAGCATCTGTGTACACGTGCAAGCATCTGTGTACACGTGCAAGCATCTGTGTACACGTGCTAGCATCTGTGTACACGTGCTGGCATCTGTGTACACGTGCTGGCATCTGTGTACACGTGCTGGCATCTGTGTACACGTGCTAGCATCTGTGTACACGTGCTAGCATCTGTGTACACGTGCAAGCATCTGTGTACACGTGCTAGCATCTGTGTACACGTGCTGGCATCTGTGTACACGTGCTGGCATCTGTGTACACGTGCTGGCATCTGTGTACACGTGCTAGCATCTGTGTACACGTGCTAGCTTCTGTGTACACGTGCTGGCAGCTGTATACACGTGCTAGCATCTGTGTACACGTGCTAGCATCTGTGTACACGTGCTGGCATCTGTGTACACGTGCTGGCATCTGTGTACACGTGCTAGCATCTGTGTACACGTGCTAGCATCTGTGTACACGTGCTAGCATCTGTGTACATGTGCAGGCATCTGTGTACACGTGCTAGCATCTGTGTACACGTGCTAGCATCTGTGTACACGTGCTAGCATCTGTGTACACGTGCTGGCATCTGTGTACACGTGCTGGCATCTGTGTACACGTTCTGGAATCTGTGTACACGTGTTAGCATCTGTGTACATGTGCTAGCATCTGTGTACACGTGTTAGCATCTGTGTACACGTGCTAGCATCTGTTTACACGTGCTAGCATCTGTGTACACGTGCTAGCATCTGTGTACACGTGCTAGCATCTGGGTACACTTGCTGGCATCTGTGTATACGTGCTAGCATCTGTGTACACTTGCTGGCATCTGTGTACACGTGCTAGCATCTGTGTACACGTGCTAGCATCTGGGTACACTTGCTGGCATCTGTGTACACGTGCTAGCATCTGTGTACACTTGCTGGCATCTGTGTACACGTGCTAGCATCTGTGTACACGTGCTGGCATCTGTGTACACGTACTGGCATCTGTGTACACGTGCTGGCATCTGTGTACACGTGCTAGCATCTGTGTACACGTGCTAGCATCTGCGCACACGTGCTAGCATCTGTGCACACGTGCTGGAATCTGTGTACACGTGCTGGCAGCTGTTCACACGTGCTAGCATCTGTGTACACGTGCTAGCATCTGTGTACACGTGCTAGCATCTGTGCACACCTGCTGGCATCTGTGTACACGTGTTAGCATCTGTGTACACGTGCTGGCTGCTGTGTACACGTGCTGGCTGCTGTGTACACGTGCTGGCTGCTGTGTACACGTGCTGGCTGCTGTGTACACGTGCTGGCTGCTGTGTACATGTGCTGGCAGCTGTACACGCGTACTTGCTGCTGTGTACACGTGCTGGCTGCTGTGCACACGTGCTGGCTGCTGTGTACACGTGCTGGCTGCTGTGTACACGTGCTGACTGCTGTGTACACGTACTGGCTGCTGTGTACACGTGCTGGCTGCTGTGTACACGTGCTGGCTGCTGTGTACACGTGCTGACTGCTGTGTACACGTACTGGCTGCTGTGTACACGTACTGGCTGCTGTGTACACGTACTGGCTGCTGTGTACACGTACTGGCTGCTGTGTACACGTACTGGCTGCTGTGTACACGTGCTGGCTGCTGTGTACATGTGCTGGCAGCTGTACACGCGTACTTGCTGCTGTGTACTCGTGCTGGCAAGTGTGTACACGTGCTGACTGCTGTGTACACGTACCGGCTGCTGTGTACACGTACTGGCTGCTGTGTACACGTTCTGGCTGCTGTGTACACGTGCTGACTGCTGTGTAGGATCAACGCCCCCGCGGCCCGGTCCACGACCAGGCCTCCCGATGGATCAGGGCCTGATCAACTAGGCTGTTACTGCTGGCCGCACGCAGTCCGACGTACGAGCCACAGCCCGGCTGATCCGGCACTGACTTTAGGTATCTGTCCAGCTCTCTCTTGAAGGCAGCCAGGGGTTTATTGGCAATTCCCCTAATGCTTGATGGGAGGCTGTTGAACAGTTTTGGGCCCCGGACACTTATGGTGTTTTCTCTTAGTGTACCAATGGCGCCCCTACTTTTTATTGGCGGCATTTTGCATCGCCTGCCCAGTCTTTTACTTTCGTAGGGAGTGATTTCTGTGTGCAGATTTGGGACCATTCCTTCCAAGATTTTCCAAGTGTAGATTATGATATATCTCTCCCTCCTGCGTTCCAACGAGTACAAGTCAAGTGCTTCCAAGCGTTCCCAGTAGTTAAGGTGCTTGACAGAACTTATACGTGCAGTAAAGGATCTCTGTACACTCTCTAGATCTGCGATTTCACCTGCTTTGTATGGAGATGTTAATGTACAGCAGTATTCCAGCCTAGAGAGAACAAGTGATTTGAAAAGGATCATCATGGGCTTGGCATCTCTCGTTTTGAAAGTTCTCATTATCCATCCTATCATTTTCTTTGCACGTGCGATCGTGGCACTGTTGTGATCCTTGAAAGTGAGATCCTCAGACATTACTACTCCCAGGTCCCTTACATTATTTTTCCGCTCTATTGTATGGCCGGAGTCAGTAGTATACTCTGTTCTAGTTATTATCTCCTCCAGTTTTCCATAACGGAGTAGTTGGAATTTGTCCTCATTGAACATCATATTGTTTACCGTTGCCCACTGGAAAACTTTGTTTATATCTTCTTGGAGGTTAACCGCGTCCTCAGCAGATGACAGCCTCATGCAGATCCTAGTATCATCCGCAAAGGATGATACGGTGCTGTGGTGTATATCTCTGTTTATGTCTGATATGAGGATAAGGAATAAGATGGGGGCGAGTACTGTGCCTTGTGGAACAGAGCTCTTCACTATGGCAGCCTCCGATTTAACTCTGTTGACCACTACTCTTTGTGTTCGATTTGTTAGGAAGTTGAAGATCCATCTCCCCACTTTCCCAGTTATTCCTTTAGCACGTATTTTATGGGCTATTACGCCATGATCGCATTTGTCAAATGCTTTTGCAAAGTCTGTGTATATTACATCTGCATTCTGATTTTCTTCCAGTGCATCCAAGGCCATGTCATAGTGATCCAGTAGTTGTGAGAGGCAGGAGCGACCTGCCCTGAACCCATGTTGCCCTGGATTGTGCAGATTTTGGGAATCCAGGTGATTTGCAATCCTGCTTCTTAGCACTCTTTCAAAGATTTTTATGATGTGGGATGTCAGAGCTATTGGTCTATAGTTCTTAGCTAATGCTTTGCTGCCACCTTTATGGAGTGGGGCTATATCCGTTGTTTTAAGTGACTGTGGAATTTCACCCATGTCCAAGCTCCTCCTCCATAGTGTACTTAGGGCACGCGAGAGGGGTTTCTTGCAGTTCTTAATGAAAACAGAGTTCCACGAGTCTGGGCCCGGGGCTGAGTGCATAGGCATGTTGTCAATGGCTTTTTCGAAATCTATCGGAGTTAGGGTAATGTCGGAAATCTGGCATACATTTATGGAGTTTTGAGGCTCATTCATGAAGAAATCATTTGGGTCGTCGATCCTCAGACCGATTAGTGGTTCACTAAACACAGAGTCGTACTGGGATTTCAATATTTCACTCATTTCCTTGTTGTCGTCTGTGTAAGTCCCATCCTGTCTGAGTAAGGGCCCGATACTAGATGTGGTATTTGCCTTGTTTTTGGCATATGAAAAGAAATATTTTGAATTTCTTTCAATTTCACTAATAGCTTTAAGCTCCTCCTGCCTCTCCTGGTTCCTGTAAGAGTCATTTAGCTTAAGTTCGATAGTTTCCACTTCCCTGGTCAGCGCCTCCCTTCGTGTATCAGATATTCTAGCACTCCTGAGGAGCTCAGTGACTCTTCGTCGTCTTCTGTAGAGGGAGCGTCTTTTTCTCTCCAGTTTACTCCTGCTCTTCTTCTTTCTTAGGGGAATATGCCTAGAACATGCTTCGGCTACCAGGAAGTTGATCCTTTCAAGGCACTGGTTTGGGTCCATGTCATTTAAGACATCTTCCCAACATGTTTCGTTTAGGACATGGTTTACCTGGTCCCAGTTGATGTTCTTGTTGTTGAAATTGTATTTTGTGAAGACACCTTCACAGGTACATGCATTCTGTTGTTCAGGACCCCTATGCATGTACGTCTGGACTTCGATTAGATTGTGATCGGAATTAGTTGTTTTTGATATTCTTATGTCTCTTATCAGGTCCTCATTATTTGTGAAGATAAGGTCAAGTGTGTTTTCTAGTCTTGTTGGCTCCACTATCTGCTGGCTTAAGGTGTGTTTTTCGCAGAGACTTAGTAGCTCATGTGTGTGTGACCTTTCATCTGCGCTACCTCCGGGGATTGTTTCAGCTATAACATTATTTGCTACATTCTTCCATTTTGTATGCCTTAGGTTGAAATCACCAAGCAGTAAGATGTTTGGGGATGGAGCTGGAAGGTTTTCCAAACAGTAATCGATTTTCAGTAGCTGTTCCTTGAACTGTTGGGAGGTTGCATCTGGTGGCTTGTATACAACCACAATGACTAGGTTTTGGTTCTCGATCTTTATTGATAGAACTTCAACTACCTCATTTGTGGTGTTCAGCAACTCCGTGCAGATAAGGGACTCTTTGACATACAGGCCAACCCCCCCTTGTTGCCTGTTTTTTCTGTCGCATCTAAAAAGGTTGTAACCACTTATCCATATTTCACTGTCAAAGTGATCTTTTGTGTGAGTCTCTGTGAAGGCTGCAAACATTGCATTAGACTCCACTAGAAGTCCACTGATAAAAGGTATTTTGTTGTTGGTGGATGGCTTAAGGCCCTGTATATTAGCAAATATGAACGAGGTTGTATTCTGTGTTTGTTGGGGGGATTTTGTTATTGGCATCAGTAGTTGTAATAATTCTGGAGGGCCATGGGTGGCCACTGGCTGCGCCTCCAGTCCAACAAGGCTCCAAGGTGGTGGACTATTTTTGTTATTTCCTTCCATTTTCTTTTTTCGTTTCCTGCCACTAAAAAATCACCTGGAGTTGGGTTGTCGTAGCTACTATTGTTTGTCTTGTGGGGTCTGTGCCTCCTGGTCCCTTTTAGATGGTATGCAGGGCACTCGATGTTGTAACACTGCTTCTGGAGGACCGAGGAGTGGCACATTTTTGGGTGAAAGAAAGTACAGGAAGAAGAACGACACACTCCTTTAGACAGGAGGTCGCTACATTTTTTGGGATGGTCAAAGTTGCATGTCCCATTTTTTTCCCCTGTTATTCCATGCTTACAGATGCCCCAAGCATAATATTTGCACAAATTCACCTTTGGTTGAGAATTGTTGGGAGGTGTGTTGTCAATTTCTGCAGGTTCTGGGACTGCACTATAATCCTCAGTATCCAAGCCAGGGCCACCCCGTCCTGGATTCCATCTACTTTCCCCAGTAGAGGAAGGAGGAGACTCCTCTCCAACATCTGTACTGTGGGCCACGGTCTTGTGCAATGATGGTTGTATATTTACTGTTTTTGTGGTGGTTTGGGTAGTGTCCCTAGGAGAGTCTGGGCTGGCAGTAAGGCTGGGGGCTGGGTCTGGGTCAGCACTGGGGCTGGGGGGTGGGGCTGGGTCTGGGCCAGCACCAGCACTGAGGGTATTGGTGCTATGCCTGGGGGAGCCTGGGCCAGCACCAGCACTGTGGGTATTAGTGCTATGACTGGGGGATGGGTCTGGCTTAGCACCATGTGGGTGACTAGGTAGTTTCGAGTCATCTGTTGTGGTATGGACATTCTGCATTTTTTGATACACTATCTCTTTCTCCCATGTTTTATATATTTTTGGTAGACTATCCAAGAGGTCATCCTTGTTTTCTTGATTATTTTTATCATTTATTACTCTCCTTAGTACCTTTCTGATACCTGCCCAAAGTTCTACATCTTTATTGCACAACCAGAAGCACCTTGCTAGTTCGAGGTCATTTTTTGAGGCTGTATTTAGTCTAGTACAAGAGATATGGTGTTTGGAAGAGCATAGGTTGCATGTGATTCTGGATTTCCTTCCAAGGATTTTTTTACATGTCCCACAGATATGCTGTGCTGACATCCTGTCTGTATCCTACTACACTGTATGCCACGGAAGAAAACTGATTTCCACTTTACCTTTCTCTTGCTGGTGCCAGTAATATGCAAGATGTATTTATACGAACCAAGTTTGCAGTATGTGGGTGGTGGTGTAGGGTGGGTGTAGGGTGGGTGGTGGGTGTAGGGTGGGTGGTGGTGCAGGGTGCAGGGTGGGTGGTGGTGCAGGGTGGGGGTGGTGTAGGGTGGGTGTTTGGTGCAGGGTGGGTGGTGGTGTAGGGTGGGTGGTGGGTGCAGGGTGGGTGGTGGTGTAGGGTGGGTGCAGGGTGGGTGTGAGCCGGCAGACTTGCCCACACTCCACACTTCACTTAGGCCTACGCTAACTTCCCCCTACACTTCTAAGGAAAAGATTATTCCCTGTTTAGTAGAGGTAACGGTCGTATGCTCAATTTATGTATGCTGTGATTCCCTGCACCTCAATGCTACCATCACTCGTTTCATATCTTATGACTATAGTAGTTACTTATCCGTTATTAACACTTCACTGGACCTCTGGCAATAGTTCGCTAGTGCCAGTCGCTTGTAAGATATTCCCCTTTCTACACTGTATATTGTAGAGGTAACGGTTGTATGCTCAATTTATGTATGCTGTGATTCCCTGCACCTCAATGCTACCATCACTCGTTTCATATCTTATGACTATAGTAGTTACTTATCCGTTATTAACACTTCACTGGACCTCTGGCAATAGTTCGCTAGTGCCAGTCGCTTGTAAGATATTCCCCTTTCTACACTATATATTGTACGCTATACTTGGGGATAATTTAGATTACTCTTATCTACAATTTAGTTCACTATGCCACTGCACATATATATCCTTGTCACTCACTATATTACTTATAGATAGATAGATCGATATTCGTTTATTTCCACTTGTGTCGACACCCGGCAATAATTCACTAGTGCTGGTCAGGTCTATTTCCCACGGTAACCGTTTCTCCACCGGCACTCTCTATGTGACACTATAATCCATATTTTCCTATTTAGCGTTCACTGATATTCCTTTTTTGTTTGTTCAAAGGAGTATATGCACTTTATGGTTGCACACGCTTATTTCCCGCATTCTGTTCCCTCCACTGCCATCAAGACACGCAGTTTTTTGACGGAGCACAAAC